>NC_037290.2:6630000-6935000 GCF_000002775.5 Populus trichocarpa
CTTACTCGATGAGTAATGAATAGGATATGAATATTGTCAAACCTTTATGAAACCGTCCGAACCTAATCCAAAATATATGTCTATATTATACAGATATATTTGTAGAATATTTAGATTTTTTTTAACATAATATGATATATATATTGACATAACACATATTTATATGTATAATATTTATAATTTTATAACTATTTAATAATATACAGTCATGAGATAATGAATATCCATACATACCTGATAACTGATAAATAATTTATATATATCTAAACTTTTTACCGGAGTATGATACAGATATAAAAAATTCGGTATTATGCATATATACGGTAGCTAGGGCACCTCTAACATTCTCCGTGAAATAATTGGAGGAAAAAAGAAAAATAGTATAAAAAAAAAGAGAAAAATAAAAGAAACCAATCAGTCCGTCTAATTCCCAAGACTAATCTTAGCCGTCCAAAGTAGGGTGAGTTTATAACCCTAATTCGTCCCTACTATTAAACCTCAACTTCCGCAATATCTCCCCCCTTCACCTCATAGCAGCAGAATCGACAGCAACCAGATCTTCTTGCCTGCTGCCTGCTCGGTAAATACTGTTTCTTCAAATGCCAAGCTTCTAATGCTCAGATTGAACCTGTTCTATTTTGCTTGTAGCGTCTGTTTTAGCTTGTAAGATAGAATGGGCTGTTTAAATTTTTGGTGTTTGTGAACTGGGTTCTCGTATAAGATTGAATTTTGACATCTGACTTCTTATGTAGGTGCATTCTGTGTCCAAAGTAAATGGGCTGTTTTTCTTATCTTTTGTTTTGTACTTCTTTAAAGTATCAAAGCTGCTGTTTCGTGTGTTTTACAGTTCATTAACTGTAGATTAGAGTGATGGATAATTCTTGCTGTCATTTGTGTGTACCTAAATTTGATGTTTTGATGATGCAATGCAATTGGTTTGTTAGTAAATTGAACGATGAAGATATAGCGGAGAATAAGATTATGAAAAAGCGAAGTTTTTTAGTGGCGAAAGACTTGTATGGATTGATATTAGGTGTTGGATTCTTGTACTTGGGCATGATTATTTTCTAGGCTAGTTCGTTTCTGAACAAAAGGAATCATACTTGCAGATATATAACTGGAAATTAATTGTTCATTAGGATGACAGCTCATAATGAATGACCAGCAGGTTGTTCTGATAAATTTGGATTTTGATAATTTTAGTTCAGTTATTAAATCTAATCTCTTGTTGTGGCTAACCAGATCTGTGAAGATGTTCTCGACTAAGAAGAAGATCCAAAAGGACAAGGATGCTGAACCCACTGAGTTTGAGGAGACGGTTGCCCAGGTTAGCTCTTTACTCTTATTATCTGTTTTTTTGGATTCATGTTTTAAAGGAATTAAATATGTTGAAAACTAAATGCTCTTCTCTGCAGGCATTATTTGATTTGGAAAATACCAACTCAGACCTGAAAAGTGATCTAAAAGATCTCTTTATAAATTCCGCAGTGTATGTACATAATTGTATGCATGTTCTATGTGAAACTTTTCCATCCTATTCTTTCAATTTTCTGTCTTCCCTGTGGTGCCAGGTCTATTTGCTAAACTTAAACTTTGTAAATGTTGCAGTCAAATAGATGTTGCCGGAAATCGCAAAGCTATTGTTATCTATGTTCCCTATAGGCTGAGGAAAGCTTACCGCAAGGTTCATCTTCGCCTTGTTCGAGAGCTTGAGAAAAAGTTCAGTGGGAAGGTACTATCATCTCAGATTCTTAGTTTTCTACATGTGTAGTGGATGGGGAATAAGGACCTGAGCTTGCAACCTGAAAGGCTGCAGGTTCAAGTCCTTAGAAGAAGAAACTCAGCATTTGAAGTTCCTATTCATGGTTAATACACAAAGTAAATCCCAGTTACTTGTTTGAATCTGAATTATGAATTATGCATCAATTGCTCCTCTGATAATCTGGCAGGATGTTGTTCTGCTTGCTACCCGAAGGATTGTGCGGCCACCCAAAAAAGGGTCTGCTGTTCAGCGTCCCCGCTCCCGTACCCTAACTGCCGTGCATGAAGCCATGCTTGAGGATTTAGTGTATCCTGCTGAGATTGTTGGAAAGCGCACCAGATACAGGATTGATGGATCCAAAATTAGCAAGGTAGCTTTGACACTTTTAAGTCAAAAGGAACTGAAAATTTGTAGTTAGAATTGTGTTCTTTGTCACCATAATCTCTGCCCTTGTCATGAATTCTCTCTTTTTTTTGTTTGCCAGATCTTCTTGGATCCCAAGGAGCGCAACAACACCGAGTATAAACTGGAGTCATATGCTGGAGTTTACAGGAAGCTTACAGGGAAAGATGTGGTTTTTGATTTCCCTGTAACAGAGGCCTGAAGAACCTGTTGATGAGTTTTTGTACTGTTATTTTATTCAGCAGTCTTATAATTGCAGCAGATAGGATGCTATTAAATTTTTTGACTCTTGAATCTGCTTGAATGTCTTTTTGAATAGTATAAAACTTTCTTCAAGGTTTCTTTTACTGTGCACTTCGAAGTTCATGTGGTTTTTTCTTATGAAAACTTTTCTATTTGATGGCAAGGAGCCATTGAAACCAGAAATGCTGTAAATCAGGGATTTTCTGCGGGAACTTGATGAAGATGTAAACCATTAGACAGGAAGCTCCCTCCACAGGGGCCTGGTGGCTCCAAGACAGATTCAAAGACACCTTTTGTAGCTTGTTCATGCGTTTGGACATTTATTTTTCTACAGAGTTTGAAATTATTGGAGGGATTATGAATGATAAAGCTAAGCGAATGATAAAGCTAAGCAAGGATGTAGTAGATAATAGTTATTAGTGCCCGTAAAGGTGATTGGAGCCAAAATGTTATTCTCTTCTATCACAACACGCTCTCGGCTTATTGATTTAGAAACACAAAAACAATTTAATTTGAAATAAAATAAAAAGAAAACTTAAAATTTTATGAAAATCAGGATTAATTTGAAGTAAATTTTTTTTTTTTAATGAAAATAAGGTGCCATTTCTTACTAAATTTGAACTAAATATCCTTGGACCTCAAAAGTATATCAAATATGAAAATTGTATTTACTTTAAACTTTAAAGTTAAATGTTTCAAAATAATATTTACTTGTTTTTAACTTATTAAATTAAAAATTATTTAAAAACAAGTATTGCTCATTCAATTATTTATTGGCTGTTTACATGTTCTATGCTTTCCCTAGTCATATATATGAAAATTGTACATCAGTTTTTCATTTTCATTTTTCAAATAATGGATAGGGATGACATCAGCATGCTCCATTTCTTGTCTTAAAACAGGGCCCAAGCCCAAAATATGATTGGGCCTAAAAGAAATCATACTAGAATTTTTTATTGTGCAGCAGCGCTCAACGTCCAGGTTGGTTTCGCGTAGAGTCTGGAATGATGGAGAGAGTTCCAGAGTTCTAGTAATGAATCAGTAGGGCTGCTTTTAGGAGCCAGTCGGTCTTCTTTTCTATTACCTTCTCTTCTCTTCGCCTTTCTATTTATATTCATTTCTCTTCTTCTTTATCTTTCTTATTATCTGTCTTTGCAATTGCATCATTTACCGCTACCCGTACTATTATTATTATTATTATTATTATTATTTTCATTATTGTTTTAGAAAAGCGAGAACAACAATATATAGGGTTGGAAGGGAGTAGTTAATAGAAGAAGAAGAAGCATGGCAAAAGACGGACCCAACTGGGACGGATTGCTCAAGTGGAGCCTTGCCCATTCTGATGGGACTTCTTCTAATCGCAATCTCAGGTAACTTTTAATTGATGCTCATCACAACAAGTAGTTGTTGTATTTTTTAATTTATTTTTAATTAATGTTAAAGAAAATGAAATGAATTTAAATTGGATGATGTTAGCGAGGAGGATAGAAGATGGTTTATGGAAGCAATGCAATCAAAAAGTGTTGATGTAGTAAAGAGGATGAAGGAGATAACTCTTGTGATGCAGACCCCTGAACAAGTGTTGGAGTCTCAAGGAGTTACTCCTGCTGATATCGAAGGTTAGACTGAGTCTGAGACCCACTCTTTCATTCATTGCCTTTTCCTTTCTGCGTTTTTGTTTACTTATCATCATCTACTTACCTTGACAGATTTGTTGGATGAGCTACAAGAACATGTTGAAGCCATTGACATGGCCAATGGTCAGTTTTTCCGCTATTTTACATATTATCTGATTTCTCAGATGACAGAATCCCTCTCTCTCTGTTTTTTTTGTTCGCAATGCCTTATAATTCAAAATACTGGGTTCCCTGTAGTTTGTTCAAATAGATGCTTTATGTCCCTTCTTCGCCTGGCCCTTTAGTTCAAATAAATACTGGGTTCCCTGTAGTTTGTTCACCTTATTGGTTGATATTGTTGGCACTTGGAAGGGGAGTCTTTTGTACTGTGGGTAGGGTGACACTCTGTGCAACACAACTCTATAATGTGATGTCTCTCTTTCTGTTTCTGTTTATTGTAAATTGTTACATTTTGGAACTTATTGATAAAGTTGGAAATTTGTGGATCATCTACTATGCATGGGTTTGTATCATGACATGTTCTATGAGCTATATGTCTTTTAATGAATGAAGAGTGACAAATGAGATGAAATTATGCTTGTGGAGTTATTACTTTCTATGAAAATATGATTTCATCTTAGCTTGGCTCTGTTACTTATCAATATGCAATAATTCAGTTCATTTTGACTCTCTTGTAAGTTGAGTTTCCCTTATCTGCTTGATATATGGATATGTGGCAGATCTTCACTCGATCGGGGGTTTGGTTCCTCTCCTTGGTTATCTAAAGAACACCCATGCTAATGTTCGAGCAAAGGCTGCTGAAGTTGTAACCACCATTGTCCAGAACAACCCTAGGAGTCAGCAACTGGTTATGGAAGCAAATGGTTTTGAGCCTCTGCTTTCTAATTTCACTTCAGATCCTGATGTGACTGTTAGAACAAAAGCACTAGGTGCAATATCATGTAAGTACTGTTTTTGGTTGTATGTGTTGATCTTGATCATTAGAGCTTGCATGTCGGTTTTGTTTTTGCTACTTTCCTTGGTTTAGAAGGTTCTTAATGCGAGATTCATTGTTGGTGATTCACAGCTTTAATCCGACATAACAAGCCAGGTATTGCTGCATTTCGTCTAGGGAATGGTTTTGCAGCTTTGAGAGATGCCCTGGGTTCTGGGAATGTGAGATTTCAAAGGTATTTAGAGTGGTACTCTGTTTTTCTGCAATCGATCTTTCTCTTTGACCACTGATGAATTGTGTACCACTAATTTATTATAGACAGTTGAAAAAATCAAATCTTTTGTTCAACTGAGAGAAATGAAAGTTTGGTTTTTGCCAGTACTGACTGAATTGATTCTTGATTTAGTTCTCCGTTTTAACTTTATAAATTTAATTTTCAGAAAAGCGCTGAACTTGATCCATTACCTACTGCATGAGAATAGTTCAGATGGCAGCATAGTCAGTGATCTGGGGTTCCCCCGCATAATGTTGCACCTTGCCTCAAGTGAAGATGCAGAAGTACGAGAAGCTGCCCTTCGTGGCCTTCTTGAACTTGCTCGAAACAAAATAGATGGGAACACTGGTAGATTATGTGAAGATGATGAAATATTGAAGCAAGTCCTTGAAGAACGGGTTAATGGTATCAGCCTGATGTCACCTGAAGATCTTGGGGCAGCTAGGGAAGAAAGGCAGCTTGTAGACTCCCTCTGGAATGCTTGCTACAATGAACCATCATCTCTACGTGATAAGGGGCTTCTTGTTCTCCCTGGAGAAGATTCACCACCTCCTGATGTTGCCAGCAAGCATTTTGAACCTCCTCTTAGAGCTTGGGCTGCCAGACCTGATGCTGGTAAAAATCCCGGTACTGAAAAGAAACAAGCACCCTTGTTATTAGGATTGGGCCCTGCACCTGAGGCTGCTAATGTCCAAGGGACCTCAAGTGGTGAAGTCAATGGTGATGAGCATAACACCACCTCTACATAACGCTCAGACAATTTCCAAGGTTGTCAACGTGATCTATAGATTTTTGAGTAACTTGTTATGTCTTTTCCTTAATTATTGTTTTCCACTTCTAGTGCGCACTTATTCTCTCTTAGTGGATTTTTTTTTGGTGCTCGTAGTAAAGTGGGATGGATCGAATATTCATACTAGGTACTCTATATTATCCCTAGTGTACATTTGAAGTAAAATACGTGTGCTTGAAGTCATGTTATGTCCTCTCCTGATGGTGTATGTAAATATATATCCTCCTCTTGGTTCTAATTTGACTTGAATTGACAGATCCTTTGATTGTGATAATGGAACAGGGATGGTAACTTTGTTCTTTATAACACAAGTACGAATTAAAGATTTGTCCATGTTTCTTACTTGGTGTTTTGAGTGTGTGGATTCCTCAACCAATGTGTGGGATTTTTGTTGCCGAACTTGAGATCTTTGGATTATCACGTATTTTTTTTTGTCTGGATGTCAATACGATTAGTTTGACATTGCTCCCGGACAATCATCCAGCTCATGTAACATCTTCAAGGCAGGACTTTGGGCGTATGAAATGGTTGTAAACATTTGTATTGTAATGAGACATGCGTTCATGATGAGATCATTGTGCTCACAGATTGACATGGTTTTTAGGTGGCCTGCATGCAATCTAATTCTACAGTCATTTCCTCTTTTAGGTGGACAGTGATGCCAGCCAGGAACACGAGAAAGAAGGTAGTTGAAATCCAGAGCGTCTACTTAGCCCACTGAAAGGACTGCTTGCCAATGCATGTTGATATCCATCATGGTGTAATGGAAGCAAGCTTATTAAAAGAATGAATTGGACTCTATCTCTTAAGTTATCGGTTCCTTTCTTTAAAGGATCTGTTTTGGCTAGTCGTCATTACTTTTCTGAATCTTCACGAAGGCAAACTATGTGGTTGCTATGGTAGTTAGAGATGTATTGTAACAAGATCATATCTTTCTGGGCAATAGCTGATGTTGCTGAAAATGCTACATTCAATGTTGATTTTCATTTTTAACTGTCATCATTCAATGATGCATATTTTTCTTATATAATCTCCGGAGGGACCATCAACTATCTTCCTTCTGAAAGGCTGCCGTCAGTATGAAACTGGGAGCCGTAGCAAGAGTTCCCCTGAAGGAAGTGGGTGTGCATACCGTTTAAAGATTATAGCTGCCTGTTTCAGAGGAGTATCTTTTAAAATTCAGAAAACTGCAGAATATAAATTCCAACACTGGAAAAAACCGCTTCTAAAAATATCAAGACGATCGAAGTAAACAAATTACACGTCCTACAATAGAGGACTCGGGGGAAAAATGAAAACGTAAAAACAACTGATTTAACTTTTTTTTTTTAAGAAAAAAAAGCTGGGAAGGATAACAGGGTGTTGCTAACACCATTGACTTCTAGACAGCTATAATTAATTTACCTGTGCTGGCGCTCATTTAGGAGGACAGAAGGTAATAACATACCGCGAGGCCCTGCATTTGTTAAGGCTGGAGGAGTCATCAAAGGCATAACTATAGGCCTTTGGGCATATAGCCTTGAATAGATGGGCAAAAAGGGTTGGCTTGCAAGTCTTCGGGTTAGCATAATCCCCTGTGCAGCAATACTTGGCCGATTGCATAGCCAAGCAAGCACTTTTACACCCCACAATTTTGCCATTGCTCCTGACTTCCAGTGCAGATGGACAACATATGTTTAAGTCGACTTCACACGATGCAACTCCGCATCCAATTCCGCCCCCAACTGGTGCCATTGAAACTGGCAAATTAAAGCCATCAACTAAACTAACATCGTAGAAATGCAAGGGTGAAGTAGATGATCCAAGAGTCATTTCGACCATGGTTGCTGGGGGAGTGCCACCAGTGCCTTGGCAGCGAAGTAAGCCTGAACAATCCCCGGTGTCACATGATCCTTTTCCATCATTGTCGAAGGAACATCCTTGCCGACCCCATATCCTCCCTGACCACTTGTCGGGCACATCAATGACTACTTCCTCACCACAGCCAAGAAGAAAACCGCCATCTTTCGGCGTAGAGTGACCTGCACCACCAAGTACTCCAGGCCATAGGCTCTCATTGCAGTTATTCACCAATATGAGCTGTTCCCCATCTGCAAACAAGTGTTCAAAAACAAAATTAAAAACACACTTTAAATACACATAAATCAAGAAGGTAAAATATAAATTAAAGAGCATAGCAATCACTTGTAGTGGGGAATGAAGCAAGCAGGTAGAGGAGAAGAGAAAGCCGGAGAACTGATGAAAAGGACAGCAGCGACATAGTTTCAAATGAACGCAGCAGAATGAAAGATCACAACTAGGAGCTTATTCTTAAGTAAAGCAGTTAATGTGGATAGAGGACATTGTGTAACAATGGATGGCTATGTTGCTGAGTCCCACTGATCTCACTTTTCTTTTCTCTGCTCTCTTTTCACTTTCACTTTCACTTTCAAGATGAAGGGTATATGTGCGTTGCTTCCAGTGGGGGTTTCTTTTCTCTATCACTATATTTGCTCCTAACTTGACTCACTAAATTTGCTAGTTCGCCTATAGCTACTGAGCTATAAATACATAGTTCCATTGAATATTGGAGCAAAAGGGCCTCTCAGAGAGGAATAAATTGCAAGAAAGAATTGTTAATTAAGTTCACAAATTAAAGTGAAGAAGCTAAATTCAATAAATTGCAATCAGCATCTTTCAAAGGATCACACTTAAATGTGATCAAAGTACTTCTGATCATGTGATTTGAGAATAAAACCCACTTCTTTTTTGCATTTTGTCACTATTTTCTAATTCAAGTGGCAGCTCAATGCTTATGGCTTTAATTTAACAATGATAATATTCATCATTACTAAAGGAAAAAGTTGCAATAAACATTTATCCTCGAATATAATCATTCCTCTCGCTTTGTTCTTCTTCTGCCACAAGTTCCTTCCTTTCACCTAGCTAAAGCGAGATTAATTAACGGCACATACTACTTTTTTTTTTTGTAAACAACGACTTACTTGTAAATCACAAGTGGTTTCGACACTTGCTCTTAATTTACACGGTTTTTATTTATATAACAATTGTTGGTTGATTTTGATAATCATCAATCGTTGCAGGTTGATTGTTTTTCGGTCTCTTTAATTTCTTAATCTCGTAAGGTATACTTGCATCCAAAAAATTAATATCTCTAAATTAATTTTTTTAATAATCTCATGAACTTTTGTGAACGCATGTTCTTTTTACTGTAATAAATTATTGGTAACGGTGCAAGTTTTTCTTTGTGAAAAAGACGTTGAAAAATTTATTAAAATATGATTAATAAGTATTTTTTAGGTTAAATTAAAAATGAGGTCTACTCATTTTTTGGGTTAAAACTTTATTAAAATTTAATTTTTGACATAAGCTCTTTAATATTAGAATATTAAGATGATTTAAATAAATTATGAGTGAATGAAAAATTGATCTCAAGGAATGTTTTGGTGAAATAAAAAAACCTTCTAAAAGAACACTATCCCATATAAAAAAAAACAAAAGTTTCTTGATGTTTACAAAGTGGAAAGTTAGAAGGTTAAAATTGAGTACAAAAAACACCCAAGTTTTTAGAGGAGAAGTTATAAGAAAAATGAGCTTTGAGCATGCCCGTTCCGAAAGGTGAAATATATTTTGAGTATAATATAGTAATGTATTAAGTAATTTCATTACCCATAAATCAACACTCTAGAACAATATCCAATAATAGTTCATTTATCCTAGACGAATTTGTGAGTAATAAAACTATAAATACACATAAAATTACATATTAAAACCATTAACACATAACACAACAAGTCATACACAACATCATCAGACAAAAAATAAACATCAACATAACAAATAAAAACAACATCACCACATAACCAAAAACAACATTCACACACAACATAACAATTCAAAAACATATCATGCAATAATATAGTAAATTGAGATAAAATAATTAAATTTATTTCTATATATTCAATTACTAATTACAAGGTAAATTCAATAATAACAATTAAAATTAATGGAAATACATAACAAAAATAACAATAGATAAAACAAAGAACAAATAAAAAAATAAAATCTTAAAGCAAATGAAGAAGAGGAAGTACATACCTTTTATTTTGCTGAAGATTGAACTAAAGATTACAAGCCAAAAACGCAAAAAATTTGAAGGAAATGAAAGGGAAAAACAAAACTTTGAAAAGAAGCAAACGAAAAAATGAACTGAAAGGGCGGTCGCTGGGATTTATAGCGTATTTTTCCTGACGGAATCATCGAAGGGCATTTAAATAATATTAATTTTAATTATTCTGTCGGTGGTGTTTCGAAAATCCGTCGGTAAATTTTGAATTTCGCACCAGAATTTTTAATTACCCTCCATATTTTTTGCGGTCCGTCGGTAATTCCGTCGGCACCTGCACGCGATCAGAGATGCATTTAATGCCTTGCCCTTTGGAATTCGCACCGTTCGTCGGTGAACTTGTCAGTGATCATGAACTGCCGACCAATGCTGATGGACGGGATTCCATCTGCAAAGTCGTCGGTGATTGTGTCATTTCCACCACCCTCTGTAAAATGCCGACTGACTTAATCCATCCACAAAGTCGTCGGTGATGATTGTGGCATTTCCAGTGAGGCTACTGTGAAATGCCGACGGACTGTAATCCGATCGCAAAGTCGTCGGTGATGATTGTGGCATTTCCAGTGAGGCTACTGTAAAATGCCGATGGACGTAATCTGTCTGCAAAGTCGTCGGTGATGATTGTGGCATTTCCAGTGAGGCTACTGTGAAATGCCGACGGACTGTAATTCGTCCGCAAAGTCATCGGTGATGATTGTGGCATTCCAGTGAAGCTACTGTGAAAGGCCGATGAACTTTAATCCGTCGGTATGGACGTCGGTGATAGTGCAGTGTGCAAGAAAGATTATGTTTGTATTGTCTATTTACCTTCTTGCAAACACTTAAATTACAAACTGTCCATCACACAAAACAATAATAACAATGCTTAAACAATACAAACTTATAAAATAAATATTTCGTGTTACAAAATATATCATCTCTAATATATATTACATGAAAAAAAATGTTTTACACGTTGCTTCATTATGATAGTTTGTCAGAATTTTCTTCTTATTCGTCGTTAATTGAACAGTCATCACCTTCATCGCAATCTTCAATATGAGTATCATCGATCATCATCTTCATCAACATTTGCTTGTCCGCTAGAGTTCAAAACAACATTCAACTCCTCTGCGTCAATATCAACAAGACTATCATCGAAAACAGAAAAATTTGAATTTTCTTCGAAGTCAATCGAAGGAGCAACTCGATATGTTTCAACCAACTCACTAACTTGAAAGACTTCATCTCGCACACTTGTGTCTTCGTTCTCATCCTGAACAACGTTGACACGACCCCTGAGTTTCATTTTTATAACGGATAACCAATCAACTCTTGATCGATCCTTTCTAAAGGAAGGGGTGTATGTGTAATAACCTTGTTGACATTGCTTTGTGAAAACAAAGACATCGTTTACGTTGCGGAGTCTAGCTTTTGAGTTGATTTCGACCAGACCATAGTGAGGATCAACTTTGATTCCTCTGTCAGTCGTGTCATACCAATATCATTTGAATAAAAACACATGTAATTCGGTAATTCAACAAAGTTTCAACAATTTATGAACAAATATAATTTTACAAAATCTAAAACAAACCATAACAAGTACAAAATTATACATTCATATACTACAAGTTTGTTTGAGAAATAACAATAAAACATGTATATATACTAACAAAATACATATACTAAAAAAACAATAAAATTAACATTTAAATGTTAAAATTACTTACAAAAAAATGATAAAATCCACAATAAATCAGAATACGGATGACGTGACCACAAAACTTAAAGAAATATGACTTGTGCTGAGAAGAGGGATTTTTTTTTAGGGGGGGCTGGTTGTTTGCAGTTTGGGAGGGGAGAGTTGGGATGGGGAAGAAAAAGGAGAAATAGGGGAGGAGAGGGTCAGCAGAGTGGCGATATATTAACTTTTCCTGATGGAATCACTGACGGACTAATTCTGTCAGTGATTCCGTCGGCCATTTTGACGGTGAATTGGTCACGTCATTGTACGGAGATCCCGGTTTGAATCCCTCGGTAATTCCGTCGGTAAAATCGCTCTAAAAAACTTCCACGTCAGTGAACCGACTTTTTTTTTTAAATTATGAATATTCTGTATGTAATTCCGTCGGTATATACCGACCGAAGTATTCCGTCGATATATACCGACTGAATTACATATGGAAAAGATTTCGTCGGTAATTATGACCACAAATTACCGACAGAATTATTCCGAAGTCGGTAATTCCGTTGGTATTAAGCGAATTTCTGGTAGTGACTCAAACACGACACAAATATGTTTGAATCCCTTACTTCTTCTCCTTCTAACCATGAGCTGCTTTTTCACAATACTCCATATCCATCCCCATCTAGAATGGTAACTCATGCTCAAAACAATATTTATGAACTTAAAAGAATATTTGATCTTTATATGTCTACTGCCTCCTCCACATCAGTTTTGATAGAACCTGCATTTTTTTCACTAGCTCAAAAACATTATAGTGACGAGAAGCTATGTCTAATGAATATAACGCCTTACTTAAAAATTCAACATGGTCTCTCGTTCCTCCTTACCCAACACAAAAATTCCACATGGTCTCTTGATGGAACCGTAGCTCGCTATAAAGCCAGGCTTATAGCTAAAGGCTTTCATCAGCTTCTGGGCATAAAATTCACTAAAACCTGTAGCCCAGTCATCAAACCAGCTACTATACATCTTGTTCTTAGCATTGCAGTGTCTCATGGATGGTCTTTGCGACAAGTGGATGTTAGCAGTGCTTTATTACAGGGTACTCCAACTGAAAATATCTTTATACAACAACCTCAAGGCTTTGTTCATTCCCAGTTTCCCAACTATGTTTACGAGTTAAACAAAGAAATCTATGGTCTGAGACAAGCACCACATGCATGGTATACTGAGCTGTGTAATTTTCTTCTTGACAATGGTTTCTTCAACTTAAAATGTGACACTTCTTTATTCATTCAACAAACATCTACTATAATAATTTATCTCCTTGTCTATGTCGATGACATCATAATCATAATCATAATCATAATCATAATCATAATCACAGGTAGCAATGATCATGCTAATCGGGTGTTCATAAAAAAGCTTGCAAATCGATTATTCTTGAACGGACCTTGGTACTCTTCCTTATTTTATTAGGAATTAAAGCCTGTCAAACTACTACTGGACTATTTCTTTCACAAAAAGCTACATTCAAGACTTATTAACCAAAATGAATGATGCTAAAAAAGTTTATACTCCCATATCCTCCACAGAGTCACCAAAGCTACATGATGGATCTCTTGCTCATGATGCCACTACGTATAGACAAGCATTGGATTCTCTCCAATACTTATCTCTCACTCGTCCTGATATTATGTTTGCTGTTAATAAAGTCTCTCAGAACATGCACAAACTATCCATCCTTCATTGGGTTTCTGTCAAGAGGATACTAAGATATCTTAAGGGCACTACTAATTATGGGTTATTTTTTAATCAACAACTATCTACATCTCTCAATGCCTTTGCTGACGTAGACTAGGTTGGTAAAATTAATGACAGAACATCCACCTTGGCTTATGTTATCTTTCTTGGTGCCAATCCAATAAGTTGGAGCTTAAAGAAGTAACCTACTATTGCAAGACCTTCAATAGAAAGTAGAAACAAAATATCAGACCATTGCATCTACTCCTGCAGAAGTTAATTGGCTAACCTAACTTATTCAATAACTTAAAACTATTTATTGTGACAATGTTGAGACCACAAATCTTTGTGCTAATACAATATTTCACTCTCACATCAAACATATTGCCATTGATTTCCACTTTGTTCGCGATCAAGTTGCCATACATTTAATATGAGTTTCTCATGTTCACTCTGCTGATCAATTGGCACATTCTCTCACAAAACCTCTTCCAAAAAAACTATTTCAAGCACATCGTTCCAAGCATTGCGCTTGCGGGGCATGATAGAATGGAAAAAAGGAGAAGTTGATCGATCTTGATTAAGAGCAAGGATTTTTTTTTTTGATAATAGTCAATAGTATTAAAAAGAGAATGACTATAAAGATAATAGCCCAGGTTACAAAAGTTTTATCTGCAAAGGAAAGAAAAAGAAAGCAAGTAAGAAAGCAGACAAGGTTTTGAGGCTTTGAAACAGGGGTAGGAAAACATGGGGGCAAAAGAAAAGACAATTGAAATCAGCTCCTCCTTTCTGCAGAACCGTTTGTATCACAGCTGATATGAACATTCTTGCCATCAAGGTCCAAAGAATTGGAGTCAAGCCTCAGCCATAATGTGAAACTTCGGTGAACCATGGAAAAACAGAGTTGAAGGTTAGGGGCAGCGCCATTAAAGATGACATCATTCTGATGAAGCCAAAGATTCCATACAATGCAGGAGAACAAAAGCTGCCATTGAGGATTCCAGGCTTTTATTGCAAAAAACACATCTTGATTCCTGAAGGGTAAGGAAATCATGCTGAAACAAGAAATCTCCCGTGGATACTTTGTCTTGGACAAGGATTATGCCTGATATGCTCCTATCTGATGTGCACGATATGCTGCCCGTAATATGGTGTTGTTGTCTTATGGTAATTGTCTGACTGATTGAGCAAATCTTACTCCACTAATTATGCTTAGTAAAGATTGTATATATTCATCATGAATACAAATATAGAATATCATTCTTCTCTCAAATATTCTGTCCATTTTATTGTTCATGTGGAAACACGATTTTTTTTTTTTTAGTTTTTTAGTTTAACGTGGGTGTCCGGGCCAGCTTGCGTGCACCTCGACTAATCCCACGGGCCCTGAAGTTAACGACCATGTAAGCCTCCAGTGACCATCATATGAGCAACCACAGGGCTCGAACCTGAGACCACAGAGGGAGCAAACCTCTTGGTCCCAAGCTTTTATCACTGGACCACCACCTAGATGGTTGGAAACACGATTTTAGTGTGCCGATCTTTGTGGTTTTATCTTGCTTCTTTTATTTCAGTGATCTTTTTCAAAAGAAGGCTTGATTTGTTGACTGAAGCCATCAAATATGACATCGTACAACAATTAATCTGCTCAGGATAAAGCCTTGTCGTTGTTGTTTATGCAAGTTTCAAACTTTTGTAATGGATCTTGGTACCACATGATAAGATTTGATAGAAGATCGATAAAGCTATTGAAAGCTCCAACGTTGAACTTTAAAGGTCCATTGCCAGGGAAAATTTTTGCAGATATTTTTTCCTTCGCATTCAACCACCACAATGCTCATTTTATCATTTGGTTGGCAGATTATTGAAAGGTGGGCAACTTGGATGGAAAAACAACCTGCTATAGATGCTCAAATCGATAAGTTATCTCTTGGAAAGGAAGAGACAATTCAATGTTGATTTGATGCTTCAGCGGAGGTTACATGAGAAGTTTCTTTAGAAGGAATGAATGTATCACCTCGTGGCTTGTAAGTTTGCTATCATGTAATTGTCTGCTGAGTAGTGTTGTACAGTAACCATAATTCATTGGACAATCCTAGTCAAATAAATTTCTGGTGACAATAGAATTACAGATTCTGCAAATTTATGTGAAGTATTTCTCTCTTTTTACCTAATTCTCTCCATACAAAAAAAAGTTTGGTAGATATCTTCTGTCTTGGTTGACAACATTGCTGATAAATATAAATGAATAGTTGGGGGGTTAAATTTGAGGTTTCCCTATCTGAAATTTGTATTCATGAGCCATCTCAACAAGATGCATCAGTCTGGGATTAAAGACTAGGATTGAAATGAAATTTGCATATTACAGAGAACAATTCATGAACTACAAGAAAGTATTGAATTCCAATGCATATGGAGTTCATAGTTACAACAGAGTCGAGCAAAGTAACACGAGCTGCTGCAGGCTAGTCATCCAATATATTGTTGTATTTTCAGAGAGGAAGATCAAGACCTTTCCCAATATCCACCCCAATCACTTGCAGTATTCCTTTGTTTATTATCTGAAAAGATTAATTAAAATATCCCATTATTATAATCTTGGCAAGGCATAATTATTTCTTTAATTAACATATTATATAAATGAAAAAAAAGAAAACTCACCAATTCTACAACGAAAACTCCAATGAGGCCCATCATACAAGCTCTAGAATTCCATATTTCGGCAGTCCTAGTGAATCCAAGAAATGGGGCTTGGAATTTTGGCTCCACTTTTGGCAATTCCACCTGGGAAAAAAAAGAAGAAAAAAAAAAAACAACCATTTTTATGCACAGGGAATTAAAAAGGAAGTAACAAAAAAGAACCTACAAAAGCAAGAAAAAGAAAGAGCAAAATCAAACAGCGCACATACTCCAGGAGGAAGTTTTGCAGCTTGAATTCTAAAGACCGGCTCCTTGGAGGTTTTGGTAATTTGACTACGATGGTTGAACAGAGAGACTTTCCCGTTACGAGGGTGAAGTGTTACAGGTTTTGTGAGGAGGAGAGAAGATGATGAAAGGAGAGATGAAGGAGTAGCCATTTTGTGTTTTGACTTCTTTCCACCACTCCCTTATCTAATCCCCATTTCAATCTCAATCAAATCTTTTCATGTATTGCCTGGCCCACTTCTTAAGTTTGTGGAGATGGGATGCTCAAGAGATGGGATCGAATGAACGATGGCCCTTTCTTTGCTGCTTTTCACACCTTTCGGGTTTTATCTCTTTAAATGCTGTACATGATTAAGCCCCCGTTTGTAATAGTGTTTTAAGGGGCAAAATTTGATTTATTTTTAAAATTAATTTTGTAATTATGTAATTCACTATAAATCTTTTTTTTTTTCACAAACTAATTTAAAACCACGTAAATTATATAAAAAAATATAATTTTATACACTATTTAATTTTATTAGAAAATAAACCTAATTTAAACGATGTTAGGATCAGGTTATTACCAAAAAGATCAATCTTGAGTGGACAAACCCCCCGAATAATTTAGATCTCCACAAGTGTTTAAATATTTTATGGAGATAAAGTTTTAAGCTAAAAATAAACATGGTAAAAAAGTTTTATGTTTAGATAATTGAGATAAGAAATGTATAATCATAATGTTAGAATAAATTATCTTATTGTCCTAAGAACATAGCCCAACTACTCTCACTTGATGGAAATATATAAAGACAAACACAATAAGCAATTCCTTTTAATTTAATATGTTTTGTATGTTTTAGATCATTTTGATATGCTGATATTAAAAATAATTTTTAAAAAATAAAAAAACATCAATGACATGTATTTCGGCACAAAAAGTTATTTGAAAAGCAACCGCAACCACACTGCAAAACATAAACTATACAGAGAGATAGTTAGTGTTTTGATGGCTATTATTTTGTCAAAACACGACATATAAAGAAGACATATTTTGTAAATATAATATTTACTTATGTTGCATTTTCTAATCATGAGTTTTTTATATGTTATATTTTTAAATCATGACAAGTATGTATAAAATGTATTATTTTAACCATAGTTTTTGCAACTATGGTATTACATCCAAAATTTTAAGTTTGATGTGGTAATAGTCTACAATAGCCTGAATAATTTTAGGTCCAGTTTGATATAATTTGTTCGGCCCACTTTCTATTACCACCCGATAACTTTGTCTCATAATGTTGTATCCATGTCCGGCCTATCTTCATGATTTTTGCAGCAATAATGATTTGATTCCTGTTTTTCAAGTGGATTAAACAAAATAAGTAGAATACAAATAGGAAAACAACTAGTTGGAGTGATGTATTTAAGTGAAATAAAAATGAATAGTTAATCTGTAAAAAATCTAATGTTATTAGATCTGATTAAAACATTGATTCTATCAAGTTAAAAGTTCACAAAGTCATTGGCTTGATAGTAAAATTACTATTATGGGTCTAATGTCGGGTCTAATTTGCTTATTTTTACACTAAAACAGTATCAACTTGAAGAAAATTTGATAAAATATTGATAAATATTAGAGAAAAAAACTAAATTGAGATTTTTTGAAACATTGGGGATCTAATTGATAAAATCTAGAGGTTTGGAAATTAATTAAGAATATGTATATAGATTTGGGACTAAATTGAGGTTTTAAACAAAAAGTTGCATATCACCGAAAAAGAAAAATACTATTAAATAACCTGATTATCCAAAAAACTATTAAATAACCTATATTGTTTTTAGTGAAATTTTTTTTTGAAAAGAAACCGCTACTAAAAATCACTTCTTTAAATGGTTAAAAAGCCTTTTAAAAACTGCGTAATTTAAAGGTCGATCTTAGATCGATGGCTTAGCTTTAACCAAATTGGTTAGATGGATCGTATTTCTAAGCTACGTAATTGATGGGATTAATTGAATGGCATGACCCCTAATTAAATAAAATGAAAATAAAAATAAAATAGTAAGTCATGGATCGAAATGAGCTCCACCTTGATGTACACTTGATATCCTTCCAAACTAAAAGGAATGGAAGATGGAGTTGTTAGAACAATCCTTAATTTCTCGGCTTGTTTCTATCGGCAACATTGTTTGCCCTAATCAAGGTTTAACAAACACTAAACACTCCACAAATCAACAATTACTTGATTCGTTTCTGGAAACCATCATCCTTAATTGATTTCTCGTGCCACTTTCGCTTCTTTTTGCTTGTTTCTTGCTTGTTGTTTGATCCTGAATCGTTAAAGAAAGAGAGATCAACATCGCAGTCGTAAATGCCAATCCGCTCCGTGGGCAAAACAGTGACAGGACTTGAAGGACAGCAGTAGGAGTGCTTCTTCCCACAGGCTAGCAAGTTGTACACTGGATTGATTAACTGTGCTTCCATGATGCCATGGCATTTGATCACCACATCATCCTAGTTCATTGATAATAGTATAAATTAATTTCGAATTCACATTAATTATCCGAATAAGGATTTTCGAGTCTTTAATTACCTTGTGATCTAGAGCATTCAACAACCCTTTAATATGGGCAAGGTGGGCATCGGATTTAGATGGAACGAACTCCTCTAGACTGCACCAGAGAGCTGATATAGCGGTTATACTTGGTCGAAATCCCACCATGCTGCAATCTGCGTGCATGCAATATCATTTTAATCATCTATATGTTGAGTTTCAAGAGACATCTCGTAGTTATTCCTGTAGCATCATCCCGATCAATCAATGGGGATGCATGCGGACACCCACACGTACCTTGCATAGCTCCAAGAAGCAGCTCAGTGATTCTGCAGGCAACTAAATCCTTTTGTAGGTAAGAATAAGATTTCAAGAAGTCAATTTCCATCATCAGCAGCTCTACATAAGAATATGCAGTGGTAGAGCCAAGGCGCCAACCTAGAGCCCGTAACAGCACCAATTCCATCCGCTGGATAGTGATTGGTTGGAATGAATGATCCAGGTCTTCCATCTTAATTTAATCACAAGAATAGATCGATGCATAAATAGCTAGTGGCTAGTAATTAAAGTATAATAATCAAGAAAGGCCAACAGTAATTAATGTAACAGTAATCACCTGAATATCATGCAAGCAAGGAGTACGTGTCTCAGTAAATTTGGATGCAACTGATAAGCATGCCACGCACAGCAATTCAACCATCCAACACTTCCATCCCTGGACATCAACGGGATCATAAGATTTAATTAGTTATCTTAAGACAATAACTAATCAAATCTCACAGTTTAAGACAAAAATATAAATGAAAATTTAAGAGCTAATCGAGCCCTTACATGGCACTGATTCATCGACATGAATCGGTCAAGGTAATTGGCAGCGTTGAAGACAGTTTCAAAAGAGAGACTGAGCCTTTCACGAGACTGAAAACATACATATGCATAGGATAATGAGAGGGGTGATTGTGACTTGTACGTAAAAGCAATAATCTATTTGATTAGTATGTTTCTACATATACAAGTTGAGAAACAAACCTTGATGAGCCACTGAATGGCTCTGAGCCTAGCAAACAACAGATTTTTGGTCCGAAGATGTTCTACGTATCCGGGTTCAGGCATGCAAGTGAACTCCTTCTCCAGGTATATAGAGACGGCCTTCTCACAGTCTTCTTTGGTTGTGTAGAATGAGGAAGCAGCTGCGTAGTTCTCTCCATGGCTATAACGTGGTTGATTGTGGTGATCGGGAGTTGCAGGACTAGAAAGCCAGACCTCATCACAGAGCAAGCTATCCATATTATTGAGCTAGTGATTCAGAAGACTCTCTCTCTCTCATATATATATATATATATATATATATACACACATATAGAGCCGGAAACGAATTAATATTGATATGGATGGGGACACGGGAAATGGTCTGACATGAAAATCATTCAAGCTAGAGTTATTATGTGTATAAATTATAGCACCATACAGTATATTATCATTAATTTGTGTATGTGCAGTGTATGTAAGAGAGAGAGGGGGAGAGAGGATTAGCGGTTTAGGGTAGTTATTAGGAATGGTGGGGTGGTTAGACGTCGTGGATGGATATAGAAAGGTGGACACGACGTCCCTCATGAAATGGGGTAAATGCTGCTGCATGGAGGGTTTTTTTTTTTTACTGCAGCAACCCATTGCGTGAGCGCACGAGGATACATAAATGTGCAAGCCTTCATTGTAGGGGAAGAGCACACTGTAGTCATGTACAGGGATTACGAACAGGGCCGGGAAGAGGAGGTAGCTGGAGTCTGGAGAGTAGTAGTGGACCTAGTGGTCTGGGATCGAAAGATATTTTTTTTTTGTTTAAGTGGGTCCTGCGTTTTCACGAAACTTCTCGTTATCCAGCTGGTCATGGGCCCACGTCTCAAAGTGATGATCGGTTGATTTATCATGGGATTAATTTACTGCCGCTTCGTCTAGTAACTACTGGTCTGTTGAGTGAGTCGGGTGAAAAAGTTTTTATTAAGGTAAATACACACACTTTAATTTTCAAAGCATTTTCTAGCGCATATATATATTATGAACCGGAAATTTAATGTAAATATTTAATAAAATAAATTGAAACGTGATCTTCTTTCGTCTGTGGATTTCAGTTCAAGTGATGAGGTAATTTTGTGGTTGGTAGCTGTCGATTAATTTTTTAAAGTTTTAAAATTAATTATCATATAAACCTCTAATAATCATGAAATTTATGATATTTAAATTAATAATTACTAAAAAATAAATCTAAAATTTAACCAGTTAAATTATACCTTTCAGAGTTAATAAATGTAATTTTAACCACTCAGATTGTGGATATATTATAACCGGATAGCTTTTAAAAATATTTATGAGTAAGGTTAAGAGTTTGTTGGGAGTATGGTTGTGGTTGCTTTTAAAAGTGTTTTTCACTTGAAAATGCATCAAAATGATTTTTTTATTTTTAAAAAATTATTTTTGATATCAGCGCATCAAAATAAACTGAAAATATTAAAAAAATATTAATTTAAAAAAAATAAAAAAATAAAATTATTTTAAAATTTTTCAAAAATATTTTTGAAATATAAAAATAAACATATATAAGTTAAAGAAGAATCTGCGATACGTGGACCAATCAGTATGACAAAAAGGATCATAATTTATTGAATCCTATGGAGTTATATATATATATAAATGACTTGCGTTTGCCTGAATACCTATTTTTATGCTGAGAAATACTAGTTTTGACCGATAGCGTAACACGTAACGCGTGCTACCAATTTAGTTTGTCTTAATTTCCTGGTACAAAACATGGAAAACAATAACAACACAAGTAATTTTGGTGGTCTTCTCTTCTCTGTCTTATTGAGTTGCATGTCTTCCAGGTTAGGGAAAGAGTGATAGTGATGATTGAAAAGGTTGTTTCAGTTTAACCCGACTAGTCGTAACGTTACTAGCTGTGTGTCGAGTCAATTCCATCCATGTGGTATTCAATCCTGACACGTAGCTAGTTAGATTTGATGCAGAACTAGACTATTTATAATACTCAAAGAATGGTGTATCGGTTTTGTTGTAACAATTTTAGAAAATAATATAAATTATATTTTAATTTTTTTTAATAATTTAAGTTATTAGATTAAAATAGTTATTTGATATATTATTAGAGTTTTGATGATCAAACGGTTACAAGTTCGGATCTCATCATTTTTATTTATAAGATAAAAATTAAATTTAAAATAGTGTGAATCTGTGCAAGTTTTAAGTTCAAAAAACTTTTACTTAAAAGAAGAATGTATTCGATGATAATATAAATCATATTTTAAAATCTTACTATTTTTAAAAAATATAAAACCCTTCATACTTGGCAGATTAATTCAGATAACTTGCTGAACAAATTCCAACTATAACTATGCATGGCTTTTAAACATTACCTCCTGCTTCATTTTTTGTTACCATGTTTGCTTTCTTATGTGATGCATCAACAACATAAACAAAAGGGAGAGATACTGTGTTATGCATTTTATTTAATTTGCATCATTGTTTTGCAGGTGATCTTTCATGTACGTCCTGTTTACCGAGTTTTCAGAACACCTCTCTACTCTCTCTCGGCCTGTTTCCTCTCTCGTTTTTCTTGGATCAGTATTGGTGAGGGGAAGCCTATTTCTGGTATGGGAGTTCTGGAGATAAACCTGAAAGTTCCTGTGGTTTGATTGTGTTTCTTTTCTTTCCGGTTTCTTTCGTCTCTCTCTCTCTCTTTTAACCAACCCCTGTTTTTTCGGTGCTCCTCCGTTTATATAGAGTTCGGCGGGTGGTAACGGGCGGCAGGCTGAGGGTCGACCACCATTAAGGTGCCCATTACTGAAGCCAACAGACGACGATTACTGCTGCAACGTTCGGCGTCCTCCATTACTGCAGAAACGGTCACTGGCTTAAAGGAGAAGAAGATGAACAACATCCTCAAAACGACGCCGTTTGGAGATAATCAGTTGCCATTTTCACTTTGACCCATGAAGTTTCGAAAATTTTATAATTAAACCCCTGGTTTAAACAGTAATTTTCCCTGCATTTCGGCGCCTTTTACAAGTTAGTCCTTGGACTTTAATCTGCTGCAATCGTATCCCCAATTAACCCCAAACTTTGCTATTTCTTCAATTAAGTCCCTGATTTCATTAATTTAATTAAATCCAAAGTCCAATTAAGTCTAAAACTTATCAATTCTCCAATTAAGCCCCTGATTGGATTAATTAAATTAATTCCAAGCTTAATTAAGTCTCAAAACTTATCAATTCTCCAATTAAACCCTTGATTGGATGAATTAAATTAATTTCAAGCTTAATTAAGTCTAAAAATTTATCAATTCTCCAATTAAACCCTTAATTAGATTAATTAAATTAATTTCGAGCTTAATTAGATTAATTTCAAAGTTTAATTAAACCCCAAAACTTTCAATCATTTTGCCCTTAACCCAAATTTTAATTCATTCTTCATTTATTTCATTATTATTATTTTTCCATCATCATTTTTTTTATTTTTTTCCAGTAAATAAAATAATAATAATAATTAAAATAGGTCAAAAATTGGGTTATGACAGCTTTCACCGACGGAAGTAGTCCGTCGGTAAAACTGGTTAATGGTGTAGTGATTTCAGTTCAAGTGATGCAGGTATTTTTTTTTTAATTTAACGTGGGTGTTTGGGTCAGCTTGCGCGCACCTCGACTAATCTCACGGGCCCTAAAGTTAACGACTATGTAAGCCTCCAGTAGCCATCATATGAGCAACCACACAGGGCTCGAACCTGAGACCACAGAGGGAGCAAACCTTTTGGTCCCAAGGTCTTACCACTGGGCCACCACCTAGATGCAGGTAATTTTGTTTTTGGTTGTAGTGGATATCTGGATAACTTATGTGTATTTTGATTAATATTTTAAAGCTTTAAAGTTAATGATTATATAAACCTTTAAAAGTCGTGAGATTTGTGACATTCAAATTGATAACTACTTAAAACTAAACATTTAAAATTTAATCAGTTAAGTTATACCTTTCAGAGTTAATAAATGTAATTTTAAACACTCAGATTGTGGATATATTATAACCGGATAGCTTTTAGAAATATTTATGGATAAAGTTAAGAGCTTGTTGGGAGTGTAGTTGTGGTTGCTTTTTAAAGTATTTTTCACTTGGAAATGTATCAAAATAATATTTTTTTATTTTTTAAAAATTATTTTTGATATCAGCGCATTAAAATAAACTGAAAATACTAAAAAAATATTAATTTGAAGCAAAGAAAAAAATAAAAAAATATTAATTTTTTTCAAAAATATTTTTAAAATGTAAAAATAAATAGATATTTAAGTTAAAGAAGAATCTGCGTTACGTGGACTAATCAGTATGACAAAAAGGATCATAATTTATTGAATCCTATTGAGTTAGTTAATAACCTGAGTTTCAGTTATTATTATTATTTTTTAAATGACTTGCGTTTGCCTGAATACCTATTTTTATGCTGAGAAAAACTAGTTTTGACCGATAGCGTAACACGTAACGCGTGCTATCAATTTAGTTTGTCCTAATTTCCTGGTACAAAACAGGAAAACAATAACAACACAAGTAATTTTGGTGATCTTCCAGGTTAGGGAAAGAGTGATAGTGATGATTGAAAAGGTTGTTTCAGTTTAACCCGACTAGTCGTAACGTTACTAGCTATGTGTCGAGTCAATTCCAGCCATGTGGTATTCAATCCTGACACGTAGCTAGTTAGAATTGATGCACAACTGGACTATTTATAAAACTCAAAGAACGGATACAACAGTTTTTAAAAAATAATATAAATTATATTTTAAAATTTTATTTAATAGTTTAAGTTGTTAGATTAAGATAGTTCTTCAATATATTATGAGAGTCTTAATGACAAGCGGTTACAAATTCAAATCTCATCATCTATATTTACATGTTAAAAATTAAGTATAAGATAGTGTGAATCTATGCAAGTTTCTAGTTCATAGGACTTTTACTTAAAAGAGTGTGTTAGATGATAATATAAATCATATTTTAAGATTTTATCTAATAATTTAAACTATTAAATTAAATTATTTTCTTAAAAGACACAACTCGTCGTACTCGGCGGATTAATTCAGATAACTTGCTGAACTACTTCCAACTATAACTATGCATGCCTTTTAAACATTACCTCCTGCTTCATTTTTTGTTACCATGTTTGCTTTCTTATGTGATACATCAACAACATAAACAAAAGGGAGAGATACTGTGTTATGCATTTTATTTAATTTGCATCATTGTTTTGCAGGTGATCTTTCATGTACATCTCCTAAAGGCAGTTTCCTACATGATTTTCTTTTTTTTTTTTTAAAAAAAAACCCACTCATAAGGTAATGTATTGCATACAGGAACTCCTCTGATTCACCAAATAGATCTTACATGAGTTCTTGATAAGGTCTGTTAGTTTTTGACAGAATAAAATGTAAATGTTAACAGAGAACAAAGCTATTCTGAAAACTTCGTTAATTTTATTGATTATCAGAAGTCTTATTTAAACACTTCGTAAAACAGCAAAAGCAAATAAACAGCAGCAATATCTGCTGCTGTTTGCTACATAACAGAAAAGAAGATTATGCAAATCCTAACAAACTTTTAAAACTTCAAACCAGCATGAGTTTTATTTGACTCTAAACTCTTCCATCTTCCACATCAGCAGCTTCTGAGACATTAATTCAACAAGGTCGTGGAAGAAAAGTAAGACTTAACGGCCACCTGAAAGGAGGGACTCTGCAACCGAGGACGAATGTGCAGATGCCTTGTCCATAGAAGAAGGATAAGAATAGGCAAAGTCATCAAAACCTTCATGATGTGAAAATTTTTGGCCACTTGCAGAAAGACGAAGCGGTAAAATGTCAGGCAGAGGAACATTCCCCTCTAAGAACTGCACTACTTGGCGCATGCTTGGCCTTGCTGCAGGCTCAGAATGAGAGCACATCAAACCAAGTTTCAATACCAATTCCATTTCCTCGGAAATATATTCTGTACCCAAATTGGGATCCCTTGCCTCCAGAATTTCACCTCCAAGCCATCGAATAAACACCCAATCAACCAAGATTATATCCTCAGTTGGCTGTATTGGCCTTCTACCAGAAGCAACCTCAAGCAAGAAGGCCCCCAAAGCGAACACATCAGTGCTTGTCGTGGCCTTTCCAGTTCGTGCATGCTCAGGTGCGAGATACCCAAGAGTTCCGACAACGTGGGTCGTTTGAGGATCTGTTCCATGGTCATACAATCTTGCAAGGCCAAAATCCCCTAATCTTCCATTCAATTCACCATCTAGCAAGACATTACTAGCCTTGACATCTCTATGAATCACAACTTGCTCCCATTCTTCATGTAGATATAATAGCCCTGAAGCTACGCCTTTGATGACTCTAAATCTTTGGCTCCAATTGAGGGCGACTGTTGGTTGGCCATAGAGGTATTTGTCTAAACTTCCATAAGGCATGTAGTCATATACCAAAAGTAGCTCTCCTTTACGCCGGCAGTACCCCAAGAGAGGGACTAAATTCCGGTGACGAAGGCGACCGATGCTGACAATTTCCGCCACAAATTCCCTCATCCCCTGTCTTGATTCATGAGACACCCTTTTCACTGCAACCTGAATCTTAGAGGTTGGCAAGACACCTTTGTAGACTCTGCCAAATCCACCACTACCCAACAGCTCCTCGTCTCTAAATCCTTTGGTGGCAGTATAAAGATCTTTGAATTTAAATCGGTGAGGCCCATAGTCAAGCTCCCAATCTTCTAGCACTTCTGCAAACTTCCTTGTCCTTCGTATGGCATAAGATATACTCGAGACTGCTACTAAAACCAAACTTAAACAAAGCACAGGCAGTCCAATGGTTAAGAATTTGGATGTCTTCTTTGGTCCTACTCGAGGAAGCTTAGGAAGGCGAGAGATACTTAGTGCTTCAGCTAGGCCATTCATCTTGAAGCTCCAACCCAACACGTACTGGGACGCGAAAACAGAATTACCGGTGGATGATGAGAATCCGATATACATACTACTGTTTAAGATCGGCGACAAATCACGAGACAGAGTCACAAGTGGTCTACTGGGTTTATCAACATCAATCGGAGCTATAGTGACATTAAGTTGCTTCTCCATGCCATCATATTCCATCCAAACTTGCATTGGATGCCCACTAATTAGTGTCAAGTTTGTGAACTGACCATTAAGTTGAGAATAATATCCAGCTGAAGCAGATCGTTCAGACACTAAACCATTAATATCAATCCCAACATGGTTATCATCGATATCATTGAACTCGCTGCTGTTTATCGTGTCAAGCTCCACAGCAACAACATGGTTGGTCTGATTCCCATTGTTGGTCTTATTAAATAGACCAAGGTACTCGCCTCGAAGAGCTCCTGGGAGTCCTCTTGTGGGTGCAATGACAAAGGCAATACCATGGCCACCAAGAGTTGCATATTCAGGTATGATAGCGAAAACAAAGGTAGTGGAGAAGGTGAAAGCAGTGCTATTTATAGAGTTCTTGAAGGTTACTGGGTTTGGATAGAAGGCGTGACCCGTTCGGTGGTAGGTTTCATTGGTTAGCCTCAAAAGGCCATTGGAGGTTAACTCAGCTAAGCCGTCAAGGCTTAGATTAGTGGAGTGGAAGCCAGAGAAGGTGAAGTTGAGATCTTGAGAGTCTGCTATTGCTAAGCTAACTAAGACACGCACCAAAAAGACGATCCTGAATAACATTGCAACTGTATGTGTCTCCGCCCACCAGTTTCTTGTTCATGTTTGTCACTTATAATGGATTATCCACGTAATTTAGGAGTTAGTATGTTTTGTTTGTTTGTTGAATTTTTTTTTAGAAAATAAATTATTGAAAAGTGTATTATTTTTTGATATTTAGTAATATTATGAAAAATAAATTGAAAAACAATTTTCATTGGGCTATATTATAGAAAATGAGCTGAAAAATAAATTGTTAATAATTTTTTTTCAAGTTTATTAAAATAATTAGAAACAAATCTTACAAATTAAAAATTTGAATGAGAATAAAATGAAAAAAAATCTAATTTTATAAATTATCTCAAATAAAATAAATAAAAATCAAAATAATAGAGATCAAATCTAACAGATAAAAAATTTGAAAGATGGTAAAATTAAAGAAAAATTATAATTTCATAAATTATTTTAAATAAAATAAATAACAATAAAAAAAATGAAGAACAATAAATAAAAAATTTCAATTAAGAAAATCATATGAGGAGAGCAAATAACAAAAAAAAATGAGGATCAAAATTAATATAAAAATCAAATTAAATCAAATTCTAAGGGATGAAATTGAAAAAAAAAAGATTTAAAATAAAATATATAGCAATAAAAAATTTAAGGATCAAATTTGATAGAATCAATAAATAACATGATATTTTTAAATTTTTCACGATTTTTTTTAAAATATTTTCTACCTAAAATAAAAACAATATTTTTATATAAATCAAATTAAATTTTTCTTAACTGATAAATATTTTGATGAATCAACTTTTTTAATAATAAATAAATATAAAAATATTTAAAAAATCATTTTCTGTTAAACAAATGTTCATAATGATAGAGCCACTTAGCCAAACAAAGAGGAGAATCTTTGCATTCAATGGTTGAGATAATCTAACTTGTCAAATTTTCAGGTTGATGTGAAAGCACAACCCTAATTGTAAGGCAATAATAAAAACTAGTCAATTTCAGCAACTTTCAGGTTGATGTGAAAGCACAATACCCTAATTTAAAGGCAATATGAAAAACTAGTCAATTTCAACAGCTCTTCCGTGAAATTTCGCGGTTGGGCATTGTTTGAGTTTGAGTTTGAGTTGAATAGATTTTTTTTAATTAAATTTATTTTTTAGTGTTTTTATATTATTTTTGATATATTAATGTAATAAATAAAATTTAAAAAATATTTGAATATTTTTATAAATAAAAAAAAATTAAAAAATATTCTCCACTACCCTTCCAGACAATAAGGTTGCTCTATAGTTAAACTCGAGAGGTATAATTCAATTGATCATTTTGTTTTATAGAGTTCATCAGTTTGACTCCCATAAATCTCTAGACAACTGAAAGCTTATATGATCATTTATTTTAGGACTCATAAAATTAGTTAAAGTACGCACAAACTAGTACAAACATTCATATTAATAAAAAAAAATATAAAAATAAGGCTGCTCTGTAGTCTAAGGATTCATACTTGTTACCTGACTATTAATGTGTTGACCTCAGCTTTATGTTACCGGTTGACTCATATAACCAGTTGCTCATTCTTTTTTTTTTCTCCCGCCTCTAAGAGCCTGAAACCTCCTTGAAAAAAATGCTAATTTCATTAGCTTTAGGTGTAAATAGCTATTTGCCCTGGATACAGTGTGGGTTATCTAATAATCTAGAATCGAATAATTGAAGTATGAATGTTATAAACGATATGATGATCGGTAGAGTTGTTTTTGGAAAGGATCGATCTTTACTAATTTTATAAATTTATGATAGATCCACTTAAAAGAAAATGGTTAAAAAAAGCATAGAAGAACCAACGAACAACTCAATTTTTTTGTGGATGCAAC
Source organism: Populus trichocarpa (assembly GCF_000002775.5). Taxonomy (NCBI): domain Eukaryota; kingdom Viridiplantae; phylum Streptophyta; class Magnoliopsida; order Malpighiales; family Salicaceae; genus Populus; species Populus trichocarpa. Next base: position 6,659,660 of record NC_037290.2, read on the forward strand.
TTCCACAGGTGCCCCCTGACAAAGGAAGGAGAGACTTGGTTTTTAATAGACATTCCTATTCAACGATCAAAATTTCATTTACTGATGTAGAAGTGTTCTAAAATATGACATCTAATGCAAGAGAGATAAATCAATTCCAACTCATCGCAAAAACTAAGATGCTAAGCCCCTGTCTGGTATTGGATTCTAAACAATTTCGGGTAAAATTTGATTTTTTTTTTATGTTTTTAGATTATTTTGATGTGCTGATATTAAAAATGATTTTAAAATAATAATAATAATATATTATTTTAATGCATTTCCAAGTGAAAAACACTTTGAAAAGCAACTACTACCACACTTTCAAACACTCTGAACATATTATAGAAAACTCAACTATAATAATCTATAATTCATCTTAGAAAGAAACAAATATCCATAAAACCTACGAAGGAAACCCGCCTCTTGTGTAACATAACAACACATGGCATTTCTTTTTTTAATCAAGTAGAGAAAAGTGAGGTAGAAAATTAGACTAGGGGGTATTTGGGAGTGTGGTAGCGGTTGATTTTCAAAGTGTTTTTCACTTAAAAAAAGCATCAAAATAATGTTTTATTTTTATTTTTTAAAATTTATTTTGACATCAGCACATCAAAACGATACAAAAACACTAAGAAAAAGTAATTTGAAGCAAAAACAATTTTGAAATTTTAACGAAAAGTAGGTTGAAACTCACTCTTAAATGGTGGTGAAGCCCCTAGAGAAAAAGTAGTCAAGGTATCTGGTGACTTGATATGGAAAGCCCAGAGAGCTGGTAACTGGTAACAGGTGGTGCCCGGTAAGCCAAATAACCGATAACTATGCTAGTAGCAGGTGGTGCCTCGTAAACCAGGTGACCGATAGTTGTGGTAGTAGCAAGTGGTGCTTGGTAAACCAGGTAGTTGGTAGTTCACCTGCAAAAGGTCTCCGATTATGGACGTGAGGGCTCTCTGATGGTAAAGTCAGTAACTTTGTAGAGAGAAAAAGTATAACGATATTTTAGAGAGACAGACTCTGAAGATATATATGCTAAAAATAAAGAGAAGGTGAACCTTTGACTTGAATGATTCATGGCGTATTTATAGCAAAAAAATCTTGTTCTTTTATGGAGAGGAGGGACTGGAGTGTAATTTCATCCTTGTGATATTTTAAGTTGTATTCTACTTAAAATAATATGTATTGGATCAATATAAAATACTAAGAGACTCGTGTGGAGTTCTAGAAAAATCCTTGGTGGGTGTTGGGCTCGAGCCCATTTGAAGTGAGAAATTGGTTTGAGGCGCACTGCTTGAACGCAAGCATGTTAGGCTCGAGGTGCGCTCCTGATCCCAAGTATGTTGGGCTCGGCTGCTGAAGTGCCCAGCCCCTCTCGCCCAGCAGAGCACCTGCTAGGTGTTGGGTGTGCGCCCACCACCTGTTGGGCATGACAACATGCACAGTAGGATAGGCATGCGTCCATCCCAGAATGGCCTCGAGCATGTTGTCTGGGCCCATGCACCTATGCCTAGTATGGGCTCGGGCTGCCATGCCCGAGCCTATACTCCTCGAGCCCCAACTGAATATTGGGCTCGAGCTTGGTAGACCGAGCCTAATGAATTTTTTGGCCTATCTTCTAGGGGATTTTTTAGTCCATTTTATTTGAATCCATTAGATAGTATATTATTGGGGCAGTAATTTATGTAAATGTGCGCTTTGCATGTGCTCAAGTAGTTGCTGTTAGGATTTTTAAGTTCATTAGTAGAATATTTACTTGAGATCTAATTCCATTGTGACCTTTTTGGAAGAAAGAAGTTCTATCATTCCATTTTGACATCTTTTTATCCGATGCCTTGTACCCAGACCCAAGACCTTTTTTTTGTTTTGATTAACGTAGATGTTTGGGTCAGCTTGTGTGCACCTCGACTAATCTTACGGGCCCTGAAGTTAACGACCATGTAAGCTTCCAATGACCCTGAGATTTGTAGGAATCGAACTGATGACCTTTAGGAAGCAAAACTAGTGCTTGACTAGTTAAATTACATCTCAAGACCATTTTCTTAGTAGATCATTAGGTGTCGAGAACTCGATTCTCATCTAACATTTGGGCACCTTGGACTCCACTCAACCTTAACTACTTAGGTTTCCTATACTCTATTTCGGCTTGGCCATAAGTGCTCAAGACTTTTTCCTGGCTTAACCTCCAGATGCCTCTGACAAAGTTCGGGCTTAATCTCTAAGGTGGCTCGACCCAATACATTTTGGATCTATCTTGGACTTGTTACTAGCCCATTTACTTACTTATCGAATCCAATCTAGCTACCAAATTATAAGTTGATGGTATTAAGTCCAACTATGAAAACTTTTAAAACCAAATCAAAATGTATTGTTTGTTTGTTTTTTTTTTTTTTGATGTTTGTAAGAACAAAAACGGAGATGTTTTTACATTTTGTTTTCAAAAGTTAAAAAAATTAAATAAAAGGCATTAATTCTTTATTTTATCTTAAATTAGCCTCTTAAAACTAAAATGGCTAAAATAAGGTGCAGTAAAAGGCTATTATCAAGCACCTAAATTATAAATGAATGAAAGGATAAGAGTCAATCTACCCAAATTAAAAGGATTGGAAATTATACGTGAGGAAGGATTGAAGGAACCTTCCAATCCCTTTTATTTTATTTTATGTTTTTATCCTTTTTGCCAAATGATACTAAATCCATCCTTCAACCCTCCTAACAAACAAAGCATAAAACCTAATTATAATTATAAGTCTTTGCAAAAAAAAAAAAAATCGAGTATATTCAATCATTTTTATCTTTGTTGTGGCAATAAATTAAGATTGAATTTCAAATAGATGTCGATGCAAAATAGGAAACTACAAAAGACATGCGTAATATACTAATTTTGTTGATTGCTTAATTTCAAGGCGTGCTGATTAGGGAGACAAAAAGGATAATGCTCAGTAGTTCAGGGCAAAATAGATCAATTTTAAACTTTGAGGACTAACTTAAACTAACCCGATATAGTTGGGAGATTTGCTTGTAGTTACCTCTTGTCATATTTTTGCTTACAAATGTTTTGGACGTACTTGACGCCAAATGGGAGAATATAGTGCCTTTGTTTGTTCTGCTCAAATTTTATGTCGGGAAAACCGAGTGTTCAATTGCATCTAGAAAGTGAAATAGTGAAACCTTGTTGTGTGATCTATAAATGGGTATGCTGCTTTCATTTCGTCGGCACTCTCAAATACAAGGAAACCAGCTGTCCCCTCCTGTTCAGAGCTTTGCTATGACCGAAGAAAATCAACAGATCAAGTCCCCTCAAGAACCGCCTGCTGATCAAGCAGTACCACCCTTGCCAAGTAAGTATAAAGAAAATAATTTTTTGATGTTTTGTTGTTTGTAAGAAGTACCATCACGTGATTCTGGCGATCACGATCGAAGGCAGAGATCCAAAAATGTTATTCCATCGAGGACTTGAAGGTTCTTAATTTTATATGATCCGACCATTCGGTCCTGATTTTAACAACTATAGTTTCCCTCGAAAAACAAGGGGAAAGGATGATATACCTAAGATTCTATCAGTAATTCAAAACCATTATATTCGGAGAATCTTAAACATTAGTTTCCTAGTAGTAATATTTTTAGTTTGCTAACAATTATGGCATATTTTAATTTTCTTTTCTTTTCTTTTTTTCTTACACACGATTATGACATCTATGTTTTCCATTTATGAATGCTTTACTTTGGACAAGTTTAAGGAATGTACGGGTTGGGATCAAATCCTGCTGCAAAAACAACATGGCCTGAGTTAGTTGGCTTCACAGCGGAAGAAGCTGAAAGAAGGATAAAGGAGGAGAAGCCAGGTGCTCAAATTCAAGTTGTTCAACCTGATTGCTTTGTGACCATGGATTTTCGACAGAATAGAGTACGATTACACGTTGACTCATTAGGCAAAATCCAGAGAGCTCCTAGAATTGGTTAATCTTGCTTTTGTGTTTGAGAATGTACCGAGTCTATAAGTCGATCTTGGATTGGCTAAGTGGTTTACCTTGTGTTTGTAATAGGTACGTAAATTTGCCTGTGAATGTTGCGTGATATCATTTTCTTCTCTTTTCATGTCATTCACTATGGGTTGTCTTGGATAAGGCAAAGCACACAAGTCATAAAATTTATATATGGGGTCCAAAATTGTCGGCATAATTGTTCAATATATGATTATAAGAAGGAAGTCTTGTTTCTTAAATCTCTGGGTCTCTTAAACTGAACTTGCTTGGATCAACTGAAAGAAAATGATAAAGAAATAGAGGAATCTTGCAAACTTTTGTCAGTGAGTGGAATGGGATATTGTTATCAAGGAGGGATTTTTCATCTCTGAAGGAGGAATTCCAAGAGAAACTGAAATTCAATTGAATGGTGCCCACCAAGCCCAGTTCCACATTAAAAGCAAAGGGAAGCAACACAAGAAAGATAGAACAATAAGCAACACAAAATTATGTTGAATAGGGTAATACTATAAACTCTAATTTAAATTTTTATTACTAAATATTTCACCACACAAATATTTTGATCAAAACTCTCTATTAATTATAGCACTTTTAATATACTACCAACAAGTTTTAAACAAAACTGAAAAAATAATAAAATACTTCTAAACCAAATAAGAGAAAGAATCCTAAATAAACTAGTAAAATATCAAATGTCAAATAGTAAGTTCTAAGCATTATCATAAAGTCTTCCCAATACCAATTGCTACAAAATTTAAACCTAAAGAAACCAAGGTCTCTGGAAGCTTCTAGCAAAATTTCAACTTCATCCAACTGTTGGATTAAAATATATACATGTTAACATAAAATTACGCATTAGAAAAAATCTCCTAGATAAGTGTCCCCGTGTTGGAGAGAACTCGTCCTCGAGTTCTGGCCACCCACCCACCTATATGTTGTTGTTATTATGGACCATCAAAAGGGATACCCTTGCACTCCACTAACTTCTGGTGTGCTGACACTATACAGTTAACCAACTCAAATAAAGTTGGCCGAGAATCAATGCCCTAAACACTCTGATTCTATGTAAAACCATTACTCGTAGCCAATGGTTTGTTCCACATCATGCCCTTTCTCACATCATTTTAATTCTTTATAATCTCCTTCTTCTCTTACTTTTCTTATTCATTCTTCATAAACTTGGATAAAAACAATATATTTTTATCTTTGGACTTAACAACTACCCCTTCTCTCCTCGACTCTAATACTATACGCTTCCCCTTTATATTGAGAGTGTACGTATTACATCATTTGTCATGCATGATATTTCTATCATATTATCATCGTCTACCTTGTCATAACCCATTTTTGGGTCACTCCCAAATTCATTTTCCTTTTCTTAAAAAAAAAAAACAAACTGCCCGGTGCCGTTTTGAATGGCACTGTGCAGTTCTTCTCCCCTGCAAATGCGAGCACAGCCATTCCGCCACCACCATCCAGCACCGCCATTCCGCCACCACCAACGCTGCCAACGCCAGCAGAACCAGAGAGGGAGAAGAGAAACAGAACAGAACCGAGAGAAAGAAAACCAGGGGAGGAGTAGAAGAGGGGAAGAAGAAGAACCACCGCCGACCACCTTCAGCTCGGCAGCGCCACCGTTGATCTTCCTCTCCACAGCCACCAGTAGTGCCGAGCAGAGAAACAGAGGAAGATAACAGAAACAGAAAAAAAACAACAGAGCAAAAAACACAGGGAAAGAAGAAGAAAAGGGGCGACCACCACCTCTGCCGCCTCCTCTGTCGCCAGCAGTCGCCACCACCCCTGCTGCCTCCGCTGCCGCCAGCAGTCGCCACCACCCCTGCTGCCTCCGCTGCCGCCAGCAGTCGCCAGCGTCGCCACAGCTCCAGGTAACTTTCTCCCCTCCCCTGTCATTTTTTAGCTGCATCTTCATTTGCATGCAGAACGTGAGCAATTCACGTTCTATAGCAAACGAAGATTAATTAGCTAGTTACTGTGCTGTGCACAGTAACTAGCTAATTATATTTTCTTTGGTTATGGGCTGGAACATCAGCCCAGCCCACGTGGCTGGGCTAAGTCCAGCCCACAGTATATGGGCCGGGTCAGGCCCATCCCAGGATGGGTGGGCCAGGTCCGACCCAGTTTTTTTTTTGTTAAAAGAAAAATTAAAAAATATTTTTGGAATTTTACAATTTTTTCGCGTATTTTTATGTCATTGTGATTAATATCAAGCAGTATTTTTTATGTCGTTAAAAATGCAAAATCTGATATTAAAATATCCGGTTTTCATCAAAACTTCAAAAATACAAAAAAATTTGAAAAAAAAAAATGTTTTATGCATACGGCCAAGTGTCTCAAAGCTAAAAAATCATATTGTGTTTTTCATACACCAAAAAACAATGTTTTAGCATGCAATTTTAACTTTAATAACCAGTTTAGTAAAGTCAAGAGAACATTGACCAAAATTTCAAAAACCATAAAAATTTTATTTTGTTTGTCTTTTAGTATCCGGGGTACGAAATTACATGTAATGCGTATTTCAGATATTAATTTTTTTTTCTTTTTCAACGTTAGAACGGTTAGGTTTTACCCTATTAAGATAAGAACCTCCTTATTGAGGAGGGCTTTTCTTGAATCTTAGACAGACAAGACCAACAATAAAAAAACATGACAAGACCTTAGATTTTTATCAGACAATAAAACAATGCAGCTTACCTTAGGTAAGACGTATTTAGGGTGCTAATACCTTCCCTTTACGCAACCAGTCTCCGCACCCGATCTCTGAGACTAGTTAGGGTTCCTAGTGACCAGAATACTAGGTGGCGACTCCCATTCCATTTTTCCAATGATAAGAGACAAGAATTTCTTGTCTCCCCATATTTTCCAGACACACATCCATTGAGTGTGGGTGGGCGATCGCCGTGACGCCGCACACGTGTGACATACCTAACAATAGATGATATGCACCCATAGACATCACATCACACAAATCACCATCAAAATATCTCTTGCCTATATAAAATGAAACAAGACAGTGTTTGTCCATCATTACCATGCTATCTTGGTTTAGCCACTTTAATTTGTAAGGTTTTAGGTCTTTTTCTATCTTGAGTTACAACTTCTCTAATGCCTCGACTGACATCATGTTCTCACAATTGCCACTGTCAATGATCAAATTGCATACATTGTCTTTTATCACTTCCCAACATCATGGTGACGTTGAAAAAAGAAAAAGGATGAAAGCGAAAGGAAGCGACCGACCAAGAAATAAGAAATGCAAAAAGAGAAAGGGAATGGCAGTTAGGTTAGCTAGTCCGCTCTTTCCTGTTCTTCAAGCCCAATGAGCTTAGGGTGCCGTTGCACCCCTTCAATTAGAATAGATCTTGATTTAGTGTCCTTTCTTCCTGGGGTTTTGGAATTTCCTGGAAAGTGTGAAATAAGAGTAGTTAGAAGTAGGAATCGTTGGAACTAGATGTAAATATTTGACATTTTGTTTTTAAAGGGGAAAAATCTTGTTTAAGGAGTTGCTACCTAGTATTATGGTCACTAGGAACCTTAACTGGTCAACAAAGATTTGATGGTACGAGACTGATTAAACTAAAAAGAAGATACTTTCACCCCTAAAGCGTCCTACCTAAGGTAGGCTGCATTGCTGGTTTTGCCTTAAATTGCTAAGGGTTTGTAGTGCTATGCTATCGAAGGTCTACCTATAGTATTCCTGACTCTGGAATAAGTGAATATTCAACTAAAAATGCTTCAAACTCTAGCATTAATAAGTGTTACATGACAAAAAAGTCTGATATTTCTGACTTTAGCGTTAATGAATAATGAGCTAAGATTTATTTCTAAATCTAGTTCTAATATTCTTAACTCTAGCGTTAGTGAATACTAAGAGTATCCTTAACTCTGATATTGATGAATACAAATATCCCTAACTCTAACATCAATCAATATTAAGATAATATTTCTAATTTTGACATTAGTAGATATTGCTTAAAATTTAAAATTCGTTAGTGAATATGTATGTATGTATGTATATGGTAATGGCTCATTGTGAATATTAACCTTAAAAATTAGAATTAAAGGTCAAAATATTTTTGGTCCGATTAATGAAGGAAAACAAGGCTGGGTTATTATTATTTTTTGAAAATTTGAATATGTCGGCTCAATGGTCCTTTTAATTTTGATCAAGTTCTAAGACTTTATAAACTTGTTATAAAGTTCAAAATACATGTGAAATATTTTTGTATTTTATCTTTATTTTTTGTGATAATGTTTAAAAAAGTGCTAAAATATGTAAAAAAAAATTTTTGTTTTTTTTTTATTTTGTGAAAAAACGAAACAAAGGTTTTTTTTATATATATATAATCCCAAGATATGCCACAATGATGCTTTTTAAAAAGGCTTGGCCATGCAATTTAAAAGAAAATTTCTGAAGAAAAAAATTTGAAAATAAAAGAGAAATTTTTATAAACCCATTGTCTAAACAAGATGTAACCTCAAAGACCATTTAAAAACTAAATGTACCATGTTCTATTATACTACTGTAGGAAGCAAAGAAAACACATTGAGTGCAAATACAAAAACAAAACCCTTTCATAGCAAGAGCAAGGTTAACTCCTACACTAACTAAAAAAAACTCTTTTCTAAAGGGAAATATAGACTAGTAAAAGTCCTATCCTAGTGTTGTCATGAAAAATAAACGATGTAAATTGCTGTATAGAGCAAAATCAAAGGAGGTCTCTTTTATTATCCATGAGACCAAACTATACACTAAGCCTTTTTAGCAAAGCTACAACCCTAAAAAAAAAAAAAAACTAAGAATGATTATTTTTTGTTCGGTTCGGTTTTTACCTATAAAAATAACCAAACTATTTTTTTTTTAAAACCGAAACCGGTTCAAACCGACCGGTTTCGGTTATGTTCGGTTATTTTTTATTAAAAACCAAAAATTATTGTTTTTTGTGGTTTTTTTTTTTTGTAATTTCCAATGGGTTTGGTTTTGGTTTGGCTCGGTTTTTTTAGTTTTTTTGGTTTTAGACTTATGGAATCTGAACCGAACCAGTCGGTTTTTTAAATATTTTAATCGGTTTTTTTTACGGTTCGGTTTTTTCAGTTATTTTTTTTTGTTTTCTCGGTTTAATCAATTTTTCAGTTTTTTTACGCACCCCTAATAAAAACCCTTCATCCTTCTCATGTGCCCAGGACACTTCATGTAGAAAACACATATACTTAAGAGTAAAAACAATATAGTTCCTTCTTCAGAGCACAAGCCATACAGCTCAAAACCAATACACATGAACCTCGAGCATGACCAACATGTTGGAAGAAAATTAGTGCAGTAACTTATTATGATAGTCTGACCAATAGCGTAACGGGTGCTACCAATCTAGTTTGTCCTAATTTTCTGGTCCAAAACAGGAAAACAATAACAACACAAGTAATTTTGGTGGTCTTCTCTGTTTTATTGAGTTGTATGTCTTCCAGGTTAGGGAGAGAGTGATAGTGAGGATTGAAAAGGTTGTTTCAGTTTAACCCGACTAGTCGTAACGTTACTAGCTATATATTGAGTCAATGCCAGCCATGTGGTATTCAATCCTGACACGTAGCTAGTTAGAATTGATGCAGAACTGGACCATTTATAATGCTCAAGAAACAGAGGATCGGTTTATTAAGGAAGACAGAGCCCTTGGTACTCGGCAGATTAATTCAGATAACTTGCTGTACTACTTCCAACTATAACTATGCATGTCTTTTAAGATTACATCCTGCTTCATGCTTAGTAAAATGCTTCATGATTTGTTACCATGTTTGCTTTCTTATGTGATACATCAACATAAAAAAAAGGGAGAGATACCGTGTTATGTATTTTATTTAAATTGCATCATTGTTTTGCAGGTGATCTTTCATGTATCGCATGCAGGAACTCCTCTGATTCACCAAATAGATCTTACATGAGTTCTTAATAAGGTCCTTGAAGAAAAGTAAGAATTAACGGCCACCTGAAAGGAGGGACTCTGTAACCGAGGACGAATGTCCAAATGCCTGGTCCATAGAAGAAGGATATGAATTGGCAAACTCATCAAAACCTTCACGATGTGAAAATGTTAGGCCACTTGCAGAAAGACAAAGTGGTGAAATGTCAGGCAGAGGAACATCCCCCTCTAAGAACTGCACTACTTGGCGCATGCTTGGCCTTGCTGCAGGCTCAGAATGAGAGCACATCAAACCAAGTTTCAATACCAATTCCATTTCCTCTGCAATATATTCTGTACCCAAATTGGGATCCCTTGCCTCCAGAATTTCACCTCCAAGCCATCGACTAAACACCCAATCAACCAAGATTATATCCTCAGTTGGCTGTATTGGCCTTCTACCAGAAGCAACCTCAAGCAAGAAGGCCCCAAAAGCGAACACATCAGTGCTTGTCGTGGCCTTTCCAGTTCGTGCATGCTCAGGTGCGAGATACCCAAGAGTTCCGACAACGTGGGTCGTTTGAGGATCTGTTCCATGGTCATACAATCTTGCAAGGCCAAAATCCCCTAATCTTCCATTCAATTCACCATCTAGCAAGACATTACTAGCCTTGACATCTCTATGAATCACAACTTGCTCCCATTCTTCATGTAGATAAAATAGCCCTGAAGCTACGCCATTGATGACTCTAAATCTTTGGCTCCAATTGAGGGCGACTGTTGGTTGGTCATAGAGGTATTTGTCTAAACTTCCATTAGGCATGTAGTCATATACCAAAAGTAGCTCTCCTCTACGCCGGCAGTACCCCAAGAGAGGGACTAAATTCCGGTGACGAAGGCGACCAATGCTGACAATTTCCGCCACAAATTCCCTCATCCCCTGTCTTGATTCATGAGACACCCTTTTCACTGCAATCTGAATCTTAGAGGTTGGCAAGACACCTTTGTAGACTCTACCAAACCCACCACTACCCAACAGCTCCTCGTCTCTAAATCCTTTGGTGGCAGTATAAAGATCTTTGTATTTAAATCGGTGAGGCCCATAGTCAAGCTCCCAATCTTCTAGCACTTCTGCAAACTTCCTTGTCCTTCGTATGGCATAAGATGTACTCGAGACTGCTACTAAAACCAAACTTAAACAAAGCACAGGAAGTTCAATGGTTAAGAATTTGGATGTCTTCTTTGGTCCTACTCGAGGAAGCTTAGGAAGGCGAGAGATATGTAGTGCTTCAGCTAGGCCATTCATCTTGAAGCTCCAGCCCAACACATAATGGGACGTGAAAACAGAACCGGTGGATGATGAGAATCCGATATACATACTACTGTTTAAGATTGGCGACAAATCACAAGACAGAGTCAAAAGTGGTCTACTGGGTTTATCAACATCAATCGGAGCTATAGTGACATCAAGTTGCTTCTCCTTGCCATCATATTCCATCCAAACTTGCATTGGATGGCCACTAATTAGTGTCAAGTTTGTGAGCTTACCATTAAGTTGAGAATAATATCCTGCTGAAGCAGATCGTTCAGACTCTAAACCATTAATATCAATCCCAACATGGTTATCATCGATATCATTGAACTCGCTGCTGTATATCGTGTCAAGCTCCACAGCAACAACATGGTTGGTCTGATTCCCATTGTTGGTCTTATTAAATAGACCAAGGTACTGGCTTGGAAGAGCTCCTGGGAGACCTCTTGTGGGTGCAATGACAAAGGCAATACCATGGCCACCAAGAGTTGGATATTCAGGTATGATAGCGAAAACAAAGGTAGTGGAGAAGGTGAAAGCAGTGCTATTTATAGAGTTCTTGAAGGTTACTGGGTTTGGATAGAAGGCGTGACTCGTTCGTTGCTTGGTTTCATTGGTTAGCCTCAAAAGGCCATTGGAGGTTAACTCAGCTAAGCCGTCAAGGCTTAGATTAGTGGATCGGAAGCCAGAGTAGGTGAAGTTGAAGTTGAAGTTGAGTTCTTGAGAGGCTGCTATTGCTAAGCTAAATAAGACACGCACCATTAAGACAATTCTGAATAACATTGCAACTGTATTTGTCTCTACCCACCAGTTTCTTGTTCATGTTGTTAGTTATAATGGAGTATCCACGCCATCAAAGAGTTAATGATAGAGCCAATTAGCCAAACAATGAGGAGAATCTTTCCATTCAATGGTTGAGATAATCTAACTTGTCAAACTTTCAGGTTGATGTGAAAGCACAACCATAATTTTAAGGCAATATGAAAGATTAGTCAATTTCGGCAACTCTTCTGTGAAATTTCGCGGTTAGGCATAGTTTTGAGTTACAGTTGAATATTTTTTTCATACTCAACGTTAACTACTCAGGCTTCCTATACTCTTTCCTGGCTTGACCATAAGTGCTCAAGACTTTTTCTAGATGCCTCTGACCAAGTTCGGGCTTAAACTTTAGGTGGTTCGACACAATACATTTTTTGATCTATCTAGGACTTGATACTAGCCCATTTCCTTACGTATCGAATCCAATCTTGCTACCAAATCATAAGTTGATGGGTACTAAATCCACCTATGAAAACTTTTAAAACCAAATCAAAATGTATTGTTTTTTTTAAAACAAAAACGAATAGGCTTTTACATTTTGTTTTCAAAAGTTAAAAAATAAAAGAAAAAACATTAATTCTTTATTTTATCTTAAATTAGCCTCTTAAAACTAAAATGGCTAAAATAAGGTGCAGTAAAAGGCTAATATCAAGCACATAAATTATAAATGAATGAAAGGATAAGAGTCAATCTACCCAAATTAAAAGGATTGAAAATTATAAGTGAGGAAGGATTGAAGGAACCTTCCAATCCTTTTTTATACATGTCTTCATCCTTTTTGCCAAATGATACTAAATGCTTCCTCACTAGTCCCTCCCCTCTGATCCATCCTTAAACCCTCCTAACAAGCAAAGTATAAAACCTAATTATAATTATAAGTCTTTGCAAAAAAAAAAAAAAAAACGAGTATGTTCAATCATTTTTATATTTGTTGTGGCAAGAAATCAAGGTTGAATTTCGAGGCGTGCTGATTAGGGAGACAAAAAGGATAATGCTTAATAGTTCAGGGCAAAATAGATCAATTTTAAACTTTGAAGACTAACTTAAACTAACCCTATATAGTTGGGAGATTTACTTGTAGTTATCTCTTGTCATATTTTTGCTTACAAATGTTTTGGACGGACTTGACGCCAAATGGGAGAATATAGTGCCTTTGTTTGTTCTGCTCAAATTTTATGTCGGGAAAACCGAGTGTTCAATTGCATCTAGAAAGTGAAATAGTGAAACCTTGTTATGTGATCTATAAATTGGTATGCTGCTTTCATTTCATCGGCACTCTTTTTTTATCTCAAATACAAGGAAACCAGCTGTCCCCTCCTGTTCAGAGCTTTGCTATGACCGAAGAAAATCAACAGATCAAGTCCCCTCAAGAACCGCCTGCTGATCAAGCAGTACCACCCTTGCCAAGTAAGTATAAAGAAAATAATTTTTTGATGTTTTGTTGTTTGTAAGAAGTACCATCACGTGATTCTGGCGATCACGATCGAAGGCAGAGATCCAAAAATGTTATTCCATCGAGGACTTGAAGGTTCTTAATTTTATATGATCCGACCATTCGGGTCCTGATTTTAACAATTATAGTTTCCCTCGAAAAAACAAGGGGAAAGGATGATATACCTAAGATTCTATCAGTAATTCAAAACCATTATATTCGGAGAATCTTAAACATTAGTTTCCTAGTAATAATATTTTTAGTTTGCAAACAATTATGGCATATTTTAATTTTCTTTTCTTTTCTTTTTTTCTTACACACGATTATGACATCTATGTTTTCCATTTATAAATGCTTTACTTTGGACAAGTTTAAGGAATGTACGGGTTGGGATCAAATCCTGCTGCAAAAACAACATGGCCTGAGTTAGTTGGCTTCACAGCGGAAGAAGCTGAAAGAAGGATAAAGGAGGAGAAGCCAGGTGCTCAAATTCAAGTTGTTCAACCTGACTGCTTTGTGACCATGGATTTTCGACAGAATAGAGTACGATTACACGTTGACTCATTAGGCAAAATCCAGAGAGCTCCTAGAATTGGTTAATCTTGCTTCTGTGTTCGAGAATGTACCGAGTCTATAAGTCGATCTTGAATTGGCTATGTGGTTTACCTTGTGTTTGTAATAGGTACGTCAATTTGCCTGTGAATGTTGTGTGATATCATTTTCTTCTCTTTTCATGTCATTCACTATGGGTTGTCTTGGATAAGGCAAAGCACACAAGTCATAAAATTTATATATGGGGTCCAAAATTGTCGGCATAATTGTTCAATATATGATTATAAGAAGGAAGTCTTGTTTCTTAAATCTCTGGGTCTCTTAAACTGAACTTGCTTGGATCAACTGAAAGAAAATGATAAAGAAATAGAGGAATCTTGCAAACTTTTGTCAGTGAGTGGAATGGGATATTGTTATCAAGGAGGGATTTTTCATCCCTGAAGTTTCTGTATGTATCAGAATGTATTCCCACTTCCAAGTAGGAATTCCAAGAGAACCTGAAATTCAATTGAATGGTGCCTACCAAGCCCAGTTCCACATTAAGAGCAAAAGGAAGCAACACAAGATCAAGAAAAATATAAAAACAAGCAAGATAAAATTATGTCCAATAGGGTGATATCACAAACCTAATTTAAAATTTTATTACTAAATATTTTACTACATAAATATTTTGATCAAAACTTTCTATTATAGCTCTTTTAAGTTGCTTATATACTATTAAAATGTTTTAAACAAAGCTGAAAAAATAATAAAATATTTCTAAACCAAAAAAAAAAATCCTAAATAAACGAGTAAAATATAGCAAATATCAAATAGTAACTTTTAACTATCATTATAAAGTCTTCCTGATACCAATTACTACAAAATTTAACCCTAAAAAAATCAAGGTCTCTGGAAGCTTCTAGCAAAATTTCTAGTTGATGCAACAATTAGATTAAAATTTATACATGTTAACATAAAATTATACATTTGAAAAAAAATCTCCAACATAAGTGTCCATGCGTTGGAGAGAACTCGTTTTCGAGTTCTGGCCATTCATCCATCTATGTTTCTGTTATTATGAACCATCAAAAGGGATACCTTTGCTCTCTACTGACCTTTGGGGTGTGGACACTATACAATTAGCTAACTAAAATAAAGTTGGCCAATAATCAATGCCGTGAACACTCTGATTCTTTGTAAAACCATGGCCAAGAACCAACTTGAATTGATTCTTTGACAGACAAAGTCTTGCTACTTGGCAGATTAATTCAAATAACTTGCTGTACTACTTCCAACTATAACTATGCATGTCTTTTAAACATTGCCTCCTGCTTCATGCTTAGTATAAATGCTTCATGATTTGTTACCATATTTGCTTTCTTATGTGATACATCAACATAAACAGAAGGGAGAGATACCGTGTTATGCATTTTATTTAATTTGCATCATTGTTTTGCAGGTGATCTTTCATGTACATCTCCCAAAGGCAGTTTACTACATAATTTACTTTTTATAGAAAAAACCCACTCATAAGGTAATGTATATATTGCATACAGGAACTCCTCTTATTCACCAAATAGATCTTACATGAGTTCTTGATAGGTCCTTGAAGAAAAGTAAGAATTAACGGCCACCTGAAAGGAGGGACTCTGTAACCGAGGACGAATGTGCAAATGCCTTATCCATAGAAGAAGGATAAGAATTGGCAATGTCATCAAAACCTTCACGATGTGAAAATGTTAGGCCACTCGCAGAAAGACAAAGTGATGAAATGTCAGGCAGAGGAACATTCCCCTCTAAGAACTGCACTACTTGGCGCATGTTTGGCCTTGCTGCAGGCTCAGAATGAGAGCACATCAAACCAAGTTTCAATACCAATTCCATTTCCTCTGCAATATATTCTGTACCCAAATTGGGATCCCTTGCCTCCAGAATTTCACCTCCAAGCCATCGAATAAACACCCAATCAACCAAGATTATATCCTCAGTTGGCTGTATTGGCCTTCTACCAGAAGCAACCTCAAGCAAGAAGGCCGCAAAAGCGAACACATCAGTGCTTGTCGTGGCCTTTCCAGTTCGTGCATGCTCAGGTGCGAGATACCCAAGAGTGCCGACAACGTGGGTCGTTTGAGGATCTGTTCCATGGTCATACAATCTTGCAAGGCCAAAATCCCCTAATCTTCCATTCAATTCACCATCTAGCAAGACATTACTAGCCTTGACATCTCTATGAATCACAACTTGCTCCCATTCTTCATGCAGATATAATAGCCCTGAAGCTACGCCTTTGATGACTCTAAATCTTTGGCTCCAATTGAGGGCGACTGTTGGTTGGTCATAGAGGTATTTGTCTAAACTTCCATTAGGCATGTAGTCATATACCAAAAGTAGCTCTCCTTTACGCCGGCAGTACCCCAAGAGAGGGACTAAATTACGATGACGAAGGCGACCAATGCTGACAATTTCCGCCACAAATTCCCTCATCCCCTGTCTTGATTCATGAGACACCCTTTTCACTGCAATCTGAATCCTAGAGGTTGGCAAGACACCTTTGTAGACTCTACCAAATCCACCACTACCCAACAGCTCCTCGTCTCTAAATCCTTTGGTGGCAGTATAAAGATCTTTGAATTTAAATCGGTGAGGCCCATAGTCAAGCTCCCAATCTTCTAGCACTTCTGCAAACTTCCTTGTCCTTCGTATGGCATAAAATATACTCGAGACTGCTACTAAAGCCAAACTTAAACAAAGCACAGGCAGTCCAATGGTTAAGAATTTTGATGTCTTCTTTGGTCCTACTCGAGGAAGCTTAGGAAGGCGAGAGATATCTAGTGCTTCAGCTAGGCCATTCATCTTGAAGCTCCAACCCAACACGTACTGGGACGCGAAAATAGAAGTACCGGTGGATGATGAGAATCCCATATACATACTACTGTTTAAGATTGGCGACAAATCACGAGACAAAGTCAAAAGTGGTCTACTGGGTTTATCAACATCAATCGGAGCTATAGTGACCTTAAGTTGCTTCTCCATGCCATCATATTCCATCCAAACTTGCATTGGATGGCCACTAATTAGTGTCAAGTTTGTGAGCTTACCATTAAGTTGAGAATTATATCCAGCTGAAGCAGATCGTTCAGACTCTATACCATTAATATCAATCCCAACATGGTTATCATCGATATCATTGAACTCGCTGCTGTATATCGTGTCAAGCTCCACAGCAACAACATGGTTGTTCTGATTCCCATTGTTGGTCTTATTAAATAGACCAAGGTACGGGCTTGGAAGAGATCCTGGGAGACCTCTTGTGGGTGCAATGACAAAGGCAATACCATGGCCACCAAGAGTTGCATATTCAGGTATGATAGCGAAAACAAAGGTAGTGGAGAAGGTGAAAGCAGTGCTATTTATAGAGTTCTTGAAGGTTACTGGGTTTGGATAGAAGGCGTGACCCGTTCGGTGGTAGGTTTCATTGGTTAGCCTCAAAAGGCCATTGGAGGTTAACTCAGCTAAGCCGTCAAGGCTTAGATTAGTGGATCGGAAGCCAGAGAAGGTAAAGTTGAAATCTTGAGAGGCTGCTATTGCTAAGCTAACGAAGACACGCACCAAAAAGACGATCCTGAATAACATTGCAACTGTATTTGTCTCCACCCACTAGTTTGTTGTTCATGTTTGTCAGTTATATTGGAGTATCCACGCAATCCGGGAGTTAGGAGTTTGTTCGCAGTAAAATAATTTTTTTAAAATAGTTATTTAAAAAATAAATTTTTTAAAAGTAAATTATTTATTAATGTTTAGTAGTATTATAAAAAATAAATTAGAAAATATTTTCCAGTATTCGGCTATGTCATAAAAAATAAACTGAAAAATAAATTATTAATATTTTTTTTCAAGTTTATTAAAATAATAAGGAACAAATTTTACAAATTAAAAAGTTGAATGAAAGTAAAATTAAAAAAATCTAATTTTATAAATTATCTCAAATAAAATAAATAACAATCAAAATAATAGAGATCAAATCTAATAGATAAAAAAAGTTGAAAGATGATGAATTAATTGTTTTTAATTTCATAAATTATTTCAAATAAAATAAATAACAATAAAAAAAATAAAGACTAAATCTGATTGATAATTAATTTCAATTAAGAAAATAATAAGAGAAAAACAAATAACAATTATAAAAATAAAAACTAGATATAAAAATAAAATTAAATTAAATTCTAAAGGATAAAATTAAAAAAAAAGATTCAAAACAAAATATATAATAATAAAAAATTTGAGGATCAAATTTGATAAAATCAATAAATAACATGATATTTTTAAATTTTTCACAATTTCTGAAACGTAATTTTTTGCTCAAAATAAAAAAAATACTTTCATGCAAATCAAACTAATTTTTTTATTAAAAAAATATTTTTTATTGATTAATATTTTTTTAATAACAAATAAATATAAAAAAAATTGAAAAATGATTTTAACAAATCACTTTCCGTGAAATAAATGTGGCTTAATGATAGAGCCAATTAGTCAAACAATGAGGATAATCTTTGCATAATCTTTGCATTCACTGGTTGAGATAATCTAACTTGTCAAACTTTCAGGTTGATGTGAAAACACAATACCCTAATTTCAAGGCAATATGAAAACGAGTCAATCTCAGCAACTCTTCCGTGAAATTTCGCGGTTAGGTATTGTACGTGTTGCAGCTGAACAGATTTTTTTAATTAAATTTAATTTTTGTATATTAATGTAATAAATAAAATTTAAAACATATTTTAATATATTTATAAATAAAAAACAATTTAAAAAATATTCTTCGCTACCCTTCCAAACAACAAGGTTGCTCTAAAGATTCGAGTTCTCTCAAGATTACTGCAGGTTTACATTATCGTTAATTTTAGAGTCTATGAAATTAGTCGAGATACACGCAAGAAACTGGTGGATACTCCAATATAACTCTAATATAATTAGTCGAGATACACGCAGGAAAGAATCTTGACTAATTTTATAAATTTATGATAGATCCACTTAAAAAAATAATTAAAAAAAGCAACTTCCACAAGTGCCCTGACAAAGGAAGGAGAGACTTGGTTTCTAATAGACATTCCTATACAAAGATCAAAATTTCATTTACTGATTTAAAAGTGGACTAAAATATGACATCTAATGCAAGAGAGATAAATCAATTCCAACTCATGGCAAACACTAAGATGCTAATCCCTTGTTTGGTATTGCGATATAAACAAGAGTTGAGTAAAATTTGAATTTGTTTTTGTTTAAAATTATTTTTTTATGTTTTTGGATTATTTTGATATGTTGATATAAAAAATAATTTTTTTAAAAAAAATAATAAAATATTATTTTGATGCATTTCCAAATGAAAAACACTTTGAAAAGCAACCACTACCACACTTCCAAACACCCAAAAATATATTATAGAAAACTCAACTATAATAATCTACAATTCATCTTAGAAAGAAACAAATATCCGTGAAACCTACTAAGGGAACCTGCCTCTTGCATAACATAACAACACATGGCATTTCTTCTTTTAATCAAGAAAAGAAAAGTTGAGGTAGAAAATTAGACGGGTGTTTGAGAGTGTGGTAGTGGTTGTTTTTCAAAGTGAATTTTACTAGGAAAAAACATCAAAATAATGTTATTTATTTATTTATTTTTAATATCAACACATCAAAACGATCTAAAAACACTAAAAAACTAATTTGAAGCAAAAACAATTTTTAAATTTTAACGAAAAGCAGATTGAAACTCACTCCTAAACGGTACTTACAAGGTAAAGCACCTAGATAAAAAAAAGTAGTCATGGTATCTGGTGACTCGATATGGAAAGCCCACAGAGTTGGTAACCAGCAGCAGGTGGTGCCCGGTAAGCCAAATGACCGATAAATGTGCTAGTAGTAGATGGTGCCTAGTAAATCAGGTGATCGGTAGTTGTGGTAGTACAAAGTGGTGCCTGGTAAACCAGATAGTTGGTAGGTGGCACCAACAAAAGGTGCCCTGTTATGGACATGGGGATTCTCTAATGGTAAAGTCAGTAACTTTGGAGAGAGAAAAGGTGCAACAATATTTTAGAGAGATAGACTCTGAAAATATTTATGCTAAAAATGTTAAGAATGAACAGATTGTGAACCTTTGACTTGAAGGATTCATGACGTATTTATAGCCTATAAATCTTGTTCTTTTATGGGGAGAAGGGGTTGAAGTGTAATTTTATTCTTATGATATTCTGAGTTGTATTCTACTCAAAATAATAAGTATTAGATCAATATGAAATACTAAGGGACTCGTGTGGAATCCCAAAAAAATCTTTGATGGGTGTTGGGCTCGAGCCCATTTGAAGTGAGAAATGGGTTCAGGCACACTGCTTAGACCCAAGCATATTAGGCTCGAGAAGCGCTCCTGATCCCGAGCATGTTGGGCTCGGGTGCACGCCCGAGTATAAGGGGGTGCTGAGGTGCCCAACCCCTCTACTAGGCATTGGGTGCATGCCCAACAATGCCCAACACCTGTTGGGCATGACAACATGCACAGTATGATAAGCATGTGCCCATCCCAAAATGGACTCGAGCATGTTGTCTGGGCCCATGCACCTATGCCTAGTATGGGCTCAGGTTGTCATGACCGAGCCCATGCTTTTTGAGCCCTACTACAACTTATAATAGTTTTAGCGATGGTCATTTTTAGTCGGTGTAAGATTACCATTCAGTCGGTAAACATTTTACCAATGAATTCAATGACGGAATACCGTTCATTGGTAATTCCATATTTGGTCACTACTTTTGTCGGTAAAAAAAAACATCGATGGTTTTACAGGCAGAAAATTCGCGCATAAAAAAAAAAACATTCCCGCTAGAAATATACCAACATATTTATTTCGTCTGTATTTTCATCGGTAAATTACTGACGGAATAACGACGTCGGTGATTGGGACATATGCAGTAAATATTTAGCAACTCTTTGTAAAATACCGACGGACTCATTCTGTCTGTATCAACGTCAGTGATTGTGGCATATGCAGTAAATATTTTGCAACTTTCTATGACATACCGACAAAATAATTCCGTCTGTCAATCCATCGGTTATAATTTAAAAATATTTTTAAAAATAAATTGTGTAGAATAAATAATATAAAATTGTATAGAAAATAGTAAAAAAAAAACCAATTAAGCAAATAAAATTGTATAAAACATTAAAAATATAAAAAGAAAGTTAAATAATATTCATCCAAATATTCATTACAATTTTAAAGTGTTTCCAAAAAAAAATTGAACTAGAACAATGGCGGAGTTAGAGGAGGAGGAGGTTGGTCGTTACCAGGACCATACAGCCAAAAAAGGGGTGCACACGTACCACCCATCTGTTATCTCATGTCCATGACGAGCTGATGGAGTTGTTCATAATCTGCTGAGAGTTCCTGATATTGTTTTTTCAAGGCCACAATCTCCTCAGACTGGGTGCTCGATACTGATTGAGAGCTCCCAACGGTTGAGACACTACGAGCCGCCCACAAGTTCTTGGCCGTAGTGTTGGAGAGTCCGTACACTCGATTTTTATCAGGTCCACTAACGATCCTGCCTCCATCCATAATTCCGGATCGAAATTCCGGTGGGTTGAAGGATCGTCCCCGTATCTCTCCCTCAACCGGTTATTATATGTCTCCTGAAAATTAAAAAAGAAATCATCACATTCAATTCAAGAAAATAATAACTTACAAAATAAAAAGGTTAAACAAACATACCACAAAGTGTTGAGCGCGGTTGTCGATGAACTATTGCATTCCCCTTTGGTAGTCTTCACTTCGCATGTGCGTCTCTACAAACAGCTCCATTGGGCTAGACTCATGTTCAAGAGACGTAGTCTGTAAGAAAAAAAAATGTTGCAAGTTAAATATATTTATAAATAGCAGCAAATTAATTAACGATAGATTTCATTAAAAATAATCTTACCATCCACTTCACATGTGCAGTGAACAGAACAGAGCCACCGGTGTGCGTGGTCACCGAAGCATGAATTTGTCGGTTCCGGTTATCAGCACTGGACTGTGAGCGTCGTGTGAACCGCTCAGACATCACGTGCTAGATATATTACGGCCATATATCTTTCGGGATGTATGGTGGCCTGAAATCCCTCCAAACCGCCACGTCATTCCAGCCTTGTAGACCATTATCTCTGGCGTAGTTTTTGGCCTTTTTCTGTGCTTCATACCAAAAATCACGCAACCTACTTCAATCAATGAATTTTATATTAGTTAATGACAAATTAGATTTTAAAACATATATTTTTTTTAAAAAAATATCGTATTGTTTTTTATATTACCTAGTTGCCGCCTGATTCTCCCACACCCTCCTCACAACATTGTCATGCGCGCTTTCCCACTCAAATTTTTTCTATGTATAAATAATTTATTTAAAATAAAAATAATAATTTATTAAAAATAAATAAAATTAGAAGTTAACACCAACCTCAAATCTTTGAAACCATGCATCGATATAAGGTCTCCAATCAGGATGTTTGGAAACCTAATTCCATTGAAATAATAAAATCTCCATCGATGATTTAAATGCCAATGTTATTACTCGGGCGACCTCAATGTTTGTGAACCTGAAAATAAATAAAATTAATGAAATATTAATTAGTTGTTAACAAATTATGTTATAAGTAAAAAAAAAAACTAAAAGCACAACAAACTTACATTGAAAGGTCGTCCTTCCAATGGCGCAAGTGACTATTCTTGATCAACACCTAAGGGCAAGTCATCCTCATTGCTAAAAGAACTAGTTGCGACCATATGTTCATGACGTGCTGTTGATTTCGTTCTACACATCTATACAAGTTGAACGAATAATTGCATAATCAAATTCAATTATTTAAAAATATATTTGGCAGCACCTCCCCTATACTGAGGACTACCCAAATTTTTCAAACCTGTAAATATTGACAATATATATGCCACAAACCAATTGATTTTATTTTATTTTTGAAATGATAATAAAATGTTTCTAACCATAAAATAAAGAAAAAAAATATTATATATAACCTAACATCTATACAAATTTAACAATAAAATACAAAATAAAATAAAATATAATTCTAAATATTCAACTAACATCTATATAAATTCATAAATAACAATTAAAATTCATGGAAACAATTAAACGCTCTATTACGCAATAATAGAGTAAAATTGAGATAAAATAATTAAATTTAATCCTATATATTTAATTAACATTTACAAGGCAAATTTAACAGTAACAATTAAAATTTAACAAAATATTCAATTATTATGGCAATATAAACAATAAAATAGACAACAAATTAAAAAAAAAAAACTATAGACTTTAAGAATGAAAAATGCTTACCTTAATAGTGTGTTTATTTCTAGACTTCATCTACATACAATACAAAAAAATAAAAAACAAAACAAAAATATATTGTTAATAAAACAAAGAAAAGATGAAAAAAAGAAAATCATTAAGTATATTGAATCACAATACATATCTTTTAATTTGTTGAATATAGAATTAGAGATTACAAGAAAAAACAAGAGTTTTAAAATGGATGAGAGAAAAAAAACGGATGAGAAGAAACGAAGGAGAGAAAAAAATGAACTGAAGGGGCTCTCGGTGGGAGTTATATTGTAATTTTTCCGACGGACTTACCAACAGACTATTAAATAATATCATTTTTAATTATTCTGTCGGTGAATTTTCACAGTTCGTCAGTAAAATTTTGAATTTCACATGAAATTTTTAAATAACCCTCCAAAATTTTCATTGTTCGTCGGTAATGTGAAATAAGTACACACGGTTAGAGATTCATTAATTACCCACGTTTTGGAATTTAAAATTCATCGGTAATTCCATAAGTGATTCAGAGGACTTCACCGATATAGGAGGTGAACAGTTCCCATCTTCTGGCAAATACCGATGGAATCATTCCGTCTATAGGGACGTCGGTGATTGTGACATATTTAGTAAATATTTTACAACTCTGTGAAATACCGACAAACTCATTTCATCTATAGAGACGTCAATGATTGTGGTATATTTAGTAAATATTTTACAACTCTGTGAAATGCCGACAGACTCATTCCATATGTAGGGGCGTCGGTGATTGTGGCATATTCAGTAAATATTTTACAACTCTTTGTGAAATACCAACAAACTTATTCCATTTGTAGATCCGTCAGTGATGTGCATAGAGCATGATAAATTGTGTTTGTATTGCCTATTTATCCTCCCTGCAAAAACTTAAATTGCAAACTACCCGCACAACACAATAACAACAGTGAAAAATTATAAAAATAAATATTTTATGGTAGAAAATTTCATCCATAATATTACATTATAAAAAATTCTTTACACTTTCGTGTTATGATATTTAGTCAGAATTTTCTTCTTCTTCTTCGTCAATTGAATTGTCATCAGCTCCATCATAATCTTCAATGTGGATATCATCATCATCATCTTCATCGACATGTACTTGTCCGCTGGAGCTCAGAATAACATTCAACTCCTTTACGTCAATAACAACAAGACTATCATCAAAAATACAAAAAAATAAATTTTCTTCTATGTCAATCGAAGTAGCAACTCGATATGGTTCAACCAACTCACTAACTTGAAAGACTTCATCTCGCACATTTATGTCTTTGTTCTCATCCGAAACAACCTCGACACTACCCCTGGGTTTCATTTTTAAAACGGATAACCAATCAACTCTTTATCAGTTCTTTCTAAAGGAAGGGGTGTATGTGTAATAAACTTGTTAGCATTGCTTTGCGAAAACAAAGACATTGTTTACGTTGCAGAATTTAGCTTTTGAGTTGATTTCTACTAGACCATAGTGAGGATCTACTCTGATTTGTCTGTCAGTGGTGTCATACCAATAGCAATTGAATAAAAATAATTTATTCTGCTTGTTATGATATTGCAATTCAACGACCTCTTCTAATTTACCATAGTAGTCAACTTTAAACTCACTACAAGTCGATCCCCTAACACAAACACCGTTGTTATATATCTTTCTTCTATGCTCGTATTCTTCAGTATGAAACACATATCCATTGATAAAATACCTATTGTAGCACTTAACGTTTCTTTTAGGACCCAGGCTTAGTAAAGACAATGAAATAGCAACACTTCTTCCCATTTGATAAACCTTGTATATCAAGTACAACAATAAACAATAAACAAGAATTATACAATGAAATACAATAACTTGCAAGAGATAATGAGTTTGTGATAGTACTTACATGTGTTTTGAACCACATGAAAAATTGTTCATGTTGTAATCCAAAAAAATTTGGGATTCGATCAGCTGTAAGTTATTGGACAATAAATATTGTTGATGTTGCCTAAAAGGTTTTCAAAATTATATGAGTTTATGATATTACAATATATAAATAGTACATTTTTAACAAAGTTTAAGTATTACATATACTTACTTTTTAAAAGGTCTCAGCTTATCACAGTTAAATAAAACATAATTGTGTGTTTGTCTGAACTTTAGCCCAGACAAATATCTTCCCCTTATGACATTTTTAGGTGTGGGTTGTCCAGGATTTGAGAATATTGATAAGTTCCCACTGGAAGGCACTTCACCACCATCATCATGCCGTGGAACATGGTTGATTCTTGTTCTTAAATGAGTTTCAAAATAGTACGAGATAAATGTTGAGATCTCCTCAACAATATAGGCCTTACATATCGAAGCCTCAACATACGCCTTGTTTTTAACCTTTTTTCTTAAGATTGAACAAGTACTTGTATGGAATTAAACAAATATTTTTCAATTAAGAAAAACAATGAAAATACCTTATGAATTACATTGCATCTGTAATATCTAACCTCTCGAATGGATACATCCATCTATACTAGACTGGTCCTCCAACTTTTGCCTCATACGATAAATGTATGGGTAGGTGCTCCATCGAGTCAAAAAAAGATGGAGGGAATATCATCTCAAGTTTGTATATTATCTCGAGGATATTCATTTCAAGCCGCTCAATGTGATTTGTCTGCAACTTGCTAGAGCATATTTCTATAATGAAATGACTAATCTCCGTGAATGCATCCCATATCTCTTTTAGCAACAAATCACGATAAGCTAATGGAATGAGTGTTTGCATTAGGGGTGATCATTTTTGGTTTGGTTCGGTTTTTATCAAAAAAAATAACCAAACCAGTTTTTTTTAAAAAAAACCGAAACCAAACCAAAACCGATTCAAACCGACCGGTTTCGGTTCGGTTATTTTAGAACAAAAACTGGTTTTTTTGATTTGGCTCGGTTTTTTCTGGTTTGGCTCAGTTTTTTTGATTTGGCTTGGTTTTTTTTGGTTTTTTTCGGTTTGGGTTTGGTTTGGTTTTTTCAGGTTCAGGCTTATAAAACCGAATCGAACCTACCAGATTGAAAACCAAACACAATGTCACCGTACTCTGATACAACGTCATGCAATTTCTTCACCAGAAAGACGCGGGGGTGCAACATCCTTTTTAACTCTGCCAACAAAGAAATCCTTTCTAATTCTTTCTGGACATATGATTCGTTGGCAAGAAACGATGGTGACAGTAAAAAAAAGAAGCTTTACCTCCGTTTGTTAGCGTGATGCCTTGTTGTTTTCCATGCAGTATGAACATGCTAGTTTTCCATGCGTGCTCCAACCAGAAACCATTTCATAAGCTGAAAAATCATTGATAGTCCACTTCAAAGCTATCCTTATAAGACAATTCTATTTTCTTTATATATTATAAGTCAAAGCTCCGGAGGACCACAACTGCATCAACTCATCAATCAATTGTTAAAGACAAACATCTATATTCCAGCCCGGACTACTCGGATCGGGTATCACCATAGATAAAAACATGAACTCTGGCCTCATACACATCCTCGGTGACAAGTTATAAACCGTGAGTATGACCAGCCAACAAGAATAAGAAGCAGCAAATGACCTGAATGGGTTGAATTCGTCTGTACACAACCTAAGATGCACATTCCTTGATTTAGCTGAAAAGTGAGGATGCACATTGTTAAAGTGTTTCCATGCTTCGCCGTCAGAAAGATGCATCATCACTCCATCAACCGCATCATGTGATTGGTGCCATGTCATGTGCTCAGCAGTCCTTGGTAATATGAATAACCTCTACGGTGTAGGTGTGATTGGGAAGTATCTAAGTTTTTTATATGCCACGAGAGTCTTTCTCATGCTAGTTCTGGGTTTGTAACAGGAATGCTCACATGTCATGCACTCGGTTAGCTTAGCATTTTCAAAGTAGTACAACATGCATAAGTTAGGGCACATGTCAATTTTCTAGTATCCTAAATCGAAGGGTTTCATCATGGACTTAGCAGCATAGAAATTCTCTTTCAGCATGTTCTTTTCAGGTAAAATACTTTTTGCCCATTTGATAATTCTATCATAACCGGCCTCACTTAACCCACAATTTGACTTGATGGTGAACACTTGTGCAACGACCGATAATTTACTATGATTCGTGCAGCCATCCCATAATGGTTCCTCAGAATCTTTCAATAGATCAAAAACCTGGCTGCATCTGCATTAAGTTCTTCTTAGACAGTTGGACATTGAGTGGCATTACCTTGATTCATTCTCATTGCATCCATAACCATATTCCTGTAAGGATTACTGTTGTCATTTACAACTTCATGCACGTTGCTAGCACTAGAAGTTAACCCAACCATCCTTTCTACCATGCTCTCATTACGAACAAATAGTTCTTCGTGTGCATACCAACACGGGTAATCCTCCATGAACCCCTTGTGGAGAAGATGAATCGTTACAACATCTAGATGCAAATATTTTTTATTTTTACACTTCCTGCATGTACACCTAATACCGCCTCCACTAGGATGGGCTGGACCCAACTCGAAAAAAAAAAGAGTGGGCCGGATCTGTGCTTTAGGCCCAACCGGCCCAAATTATGTTTATTAAGGGTGTGTTTGGCAAAACACACCCTTATGCCTTGACCATAGTTTTTATGCCCATTTTAGTTTGATATTTGATCAAACGAGCCCCTTTTTTATATCAGAAAATTTCAAAAATATTTAGGGATCTTTGTTGATTTATTTGTGGGCCCCTCGCACTTTGATTTATTTTTTTTCTTTGCGCTTTGTAATTGTTTTAAGTTATGTGCTCAATATGTGGCCTATTATTGTTAAATGCAAATCTATCGTGCAATGTTTTTTTTTTATTTCCATCTAAAAAGGGCAAATAATAATAAAGGATAAATAAGAAAAAAATGACAGAGAAAATTTCTTCTTCAAATTCATTTTTTGCGAAAATATTCATTGACGCTAGAGTCAGGAGTATCATATTTTTTGGATTTATGCGATATTTACCAACGCCAGAGTTGGAAATATTCGTAGGAATTGTTCAGTGACGCCAGAGTCAGGAACATGAAAGGAAGAATAAAAAAAGGAAAAAAGGAGAACAAATTCTTAGCAATTTTAGACAAAACCAGCAATGCAGCCTGCTTTAGGTAGGACGCTTAAGGGGTGATAGCATCTTTCCCTTTGCGTAACCAGTCCCGTACCATAAAATCTCTGTTGACCAGTTTAGGGTTCCTAGTGACCATAATACTAGGTGGCGACTCTTTGAACAAGACCTTTTCCCCTAAAAAAACAAGATGCCAGATATCTGTTTTTTTTTTTTCCAATCGAAGGGATTTATTTTTTTAATTGGTCGCCGTGATGTCCGGGTGTGACAGAATGACGACTCCACTAGGGACCTTAGGACTAAGCTTTGCTATTTGTCTTTTTATTGTTAAACAATATTTGTCGTACTTTTTTTTTCCTCCTTGTTGTGTTTATCAAGTTTTATTTTTTGCTTTTTTTACTATTTTAGCACGCATAGTTATTCATGTTTATCATGCATATATATTGGATATGGATCTAAAGCCTTCACACATTACTCATCTCATTTTTAATACATATAGTATCAACTTTAAGATAAGTGGAGGAGTAACGACACCCCAATGACTTTAGCCTGGGTAAGGCTCGCGAAACTATCCAACTCTCGTATGATTGTTTGCTCGATGGTGGTCGATATGCCGAACTGATATTACTCAGGGCCTCTATCTTCATGCTACTTGTAAACCTCATATCAACCTTTCGAGGACGATCACTAAGCATGCGAAAGACCGTTGAGACTAGATAGCAAAACTACCCCGATGCATTTAACGACTAGAACCTATCCTTTAGGTTAATCCCTGCAATAAGCTTAAATGTGCTTTTGGGTGATGTAATGGCCGCTATTCCTAAGATAACAACTGTTGAGTATGGACTCGAGTCTGAATCCTTGCAAATGACCGACGGAGACTGCCCTAGACTGGATATTGGTGAGATACCGCTACTCAAATATATTAGATGCATAATGAAAGACACCAAGAATGTGGCTGAAAGCTCAGATGATAAGAGGCTAAACAGATCTCCTCTCGGTATGTCAATGCATATCGAATTTGGATCTGACTGCATATCAAAATAGCGATCATTATGTCACCCCTTAAAAGGCGAATCCATACCCAATATGTTGCATTCATCTTTATGCATGTTTGAACATACACTTATAAACTGTTATAATACCGCACTCCAGGTGAAAAATATGGGTCCCCCATTGAAACACACTTATAATACTCGACCGCGAAAAAGAAAAATGAAAACAAAGAGAAAGCCCAGTTGGAAGCCCAACACCGAAAAGAGATGGAAAGTCTTAGAGAAGAATTCGTAAGGCTTACTAGCCTACTCGAACAGGCCTTGAGATCTAAACCTGAAGAAGCAAAATTTACAGCTCAGCCTGAACCTATGCTCGTAAATCCACAGAATCTGGGGCAAGTGCGGTGTCTCAACAGGCTATGTATTCCCAATTTGCTCAACCAACATATCCCATAAGAATGTCATCTACCATTGACCTTACAATGAAGGAATCTCAAAAGAACAAGATGGTAAAAGAAGATGGCCTGGACAAATGGGCTGCCCTGGAACAAAGGCTGAGGGCATTTAAGGGAACTAGCCTACATGACCATATAAAGGCCTCCGAGATGTGTTTGGTACCTAACGTAGTCATTCCTAAGAAGTTTAGGGTGCCAAAGTTCGTCAAATATACATGAACTCAATGCCCTGTAACTCATCTCAAGGCATACCGCAACAAAATGGCTGAGGTGGTCCATGACGAGAAACTATTGATTCACTTCTTTCAAGACAGTTTGAGTGACGTTGCCTTTACTTTGTATATGCGTTTATACAATACCAAGATAAAAAAAATGGAAGGACTTGGTTGATGCCTTCATTAGGCAATATAAGTTCAATATGGATGTGGGCCCTGATAGGTCAAGCTTGCAAGCTATGGAAAAAAACAACAAGGAGTCCATAAGAGAATACACTCAAAGATGGCGTGAGACTGCCGCACAGGTTAATCCTTCTTTGTTGGAAAAGGAGATGATCAACTTGTTTGTCAGCACTTTCAAGGCCCCGTACTTTGAATACTTGGTTGGAAGCTCTGCACAACATTTTTCTGGCCTGGTTGCTATAGCTGAGAGGATTGAACAAGCTATCTGTTTAGGAAGGATTGCTGACTCGACCAAGGAGAAACGTTTCACTAGAGAAAAGAAAGAAACCGAGGTTTATATATTGAAGGTGATTACAAAGGTGAGAGAAAGAGCTACCAAAACAAAGACATCTAGAGATCACTTGTCCTGAAGATGAAGCTACAGTGCCACTAGGCCAAGACTGGTCTATGTGTGACCCTAACTGACTATTAGAAAGGTGCCCTTGTCGAGGAATTCATAGGAGAGGGACGATTGGAAGATTCCAGAAATTCCAATCGATGATTGCTAAGTGTTTAGCCCTTTTTATGTGTCACCTTTGCTAGTATAAGGTCTTTGTTACTTTTTAGGATTTCAATGAAATAATGAGTTTATCCTTCAATTGTGTCTCTTCCTTTGATTTACAACCAAAATATCCTGAAAGGGATTCCCTTAACGCACTCACAAATACACTTTTGAAGCCTCGCATGATCTTGTAGACTTAATTCATCTCTTCTACCAAAATCAATTTCCCCATTGGAATTTTAAAAATTGAACTTGCATTTTGATTTCAAAAATAATTTGATGTTTATTTAAAATGATATTTTTGACATTCTACTTGTAGAATGACACATGAATCAAGCAACCCCTTCATTGAGGTGACTAAACTCTGAACCAAAATGCAAGAATAAAAAATGAACTGTCATTCTCACACCATGACTCTTGAGCCATGTTGTCTTAAATTTATGAATAATGGTATGTAGTGAACTCATTGCTCATAGACTCATGAAATGCATCTCTTTGCAAAGACCAAACCATCACATTAGACGAGGCCAAAGTTTATTGATCTTAACTGCTTGCGTTTGAAATGAGAAAAGGCTATCTTTATTATTCCTTTCACATTCTAAAAAAGGTATATCCCTTGCGGTCCCTTTTTGAGCCTGAATAATTTTCTTTCATGAAAAATCCCGACTAAGATCACATCCCACACTGGGGGCAAGTGAAAATTTCAATGAGAAAAGATGAAAAAGCGGTGAGAAAGCCGAAAAGGCAAAGGAGTCTAAGAAACTCAAATGCTAGGGGGCATGCCCAAATCACAAGCAAGAGTGATAACCAAGACAAAATGAATATGCCCTAGTAAAGAAATGAAGAGCAAATCGAAGAAGAGTGACAAAAGAAAATATGAATGACACAAAAAGTCGAACTGCTGATAATGATCCTTAGTCTTTGAAACCCTGCAACACTTTTTGAGCCTTATGAATCCTTTTCTTTCATAGCCAAAAACCATGGCCTACATTACGTGCCTGTAAAAGTCCTTTCTAATCAAGAAAACAAGCAACCGGGGACAACAAACAATGCTCTCAAAATGCAAAGAGTACTTTTTCATAAGAGTCATGACATCAAGAACAAACTACCAATTATTATTCATGTTGATAAAATGAGTGTTCAAGAAGAGACAAATTTTTCTCAAACAAAACCTCGAGTTTTTTTGCTCAAGCCCTTCACTTTAAAACCCATAAAAATAGATGGTCACCTCTTGACGTACCTTCACCAAATGACAAATATTGCCAACATAGGAGCAAATCATTTCTTTTCTAAGAAAAAACCAGAGAGTTGCAAGATTTCAAAAGCAAATTATTTTAAGCTTACATCAAAGCAATTTTTGTTTTCAAAATGCAAGATCAAGATTTCAAGATTCATTCTAGATAAATATTCCTTCACCAAACTGAAAATAAGAGAAATGAGAGAATGGTCACTTAAAAACATCATTTGTCTGAGTTGCTGACAAAGCACACTTAGGGGTAATGGCCAATACAAGGGGGCAACATTGTGTTTAGAAGGAAAATCAATCCCTTCTAGAAAAAAAGAGAAGAACATTTCCTGTAACAAGACAAGGGGGCATTTTGATTTACAAAGGGCAGCTTGATCCTTCCAATAAGTGACACCAAGTGTTTAATCAATGATCCTCTCAAATTATATGACGAGACAGAAAATCTTTAGCAAGCAAGTGGGCCACAATGGGCACCATGAAGGTTGAGTTGTGTAAAAAAAATATGGGAAAAGACTTACATAGGCCAACTCAAGTGGGCTAGAAGTCAAACGATAAAGATGACCTATTCAAGATAACAAGTCCTTATCAATCAAGCAATAAGAAGATTAAGAAGAAATGGGGGCCTATATTTCAAATAAAGTAAAGATGCATGCATATCATCTAACCTTTGAGACATTGGACAATGAGTTTTGCAAAGTTCACAAGAGAAATCTTTGACGGGATCCATCAAATGGAAGGCCGCCTTGAAATGGCTAAGATTGAAATTGCTTTTGGAAAATTTTTCACTTTTGAGAAATTTTAACCTGGGCAGGCCGCCCATGAGAATTAGGCCGTAAAAAAAAATCTTTGTATTTTTCCACCACCTTTTATTTCTCATCCCTAAGGTAGTGCGTTTCCTAACCCTGCCTTCTTTTAAGTGTACCTTCGAGCCTTCGACCATCCAAGTTAGTGCGTTTCCTAACCCTACTTCCTTTTGAGTGCGCCTCTAAGCCCTTACCTCCTTTCGAGTGCGCCTTTGAGCCCTAGAGCATTCAAGGTAGTGCATTTCCTAACCCTACCTCCTTTCGAGTGCACCTTCGAGTCCTCACCTCTTTTTAAGTACGTCTTCGAGCCCTCACCTTCTTCGAGTGCACCTTCGAGCCCTCGACCATCCTTTTGAGTGCGCCTTCGAGCCCTCATTTTATTTCGAGTGCGCCTTTGAGCCCTCACCTCCTTTTGAGTGCACCTTCGAGCCCTCACCTCCTTTTTAAGCGTGTATTCGAGCCCTCATCTCCCTTTTGAGTGCTTCTTTGAGCTCCCATCTCGGGGATAATGCATCAATGAGGCAATTTCTTTATTTTCTACACTTGGGTAGGTTACCCATTACAATGAGAACCTTTCTTTGTATTTTCCCACCTGGGTAGGTCACCCATTACAATGAGACCACTTCTATAAACAAAATGAAAAAAAATATGATGAAATCTCTCTCTATATATTTCACTATCGGGCAGGTCACCTGGAACAATTACAGCACTCACGAAACTCTTTTCGCGTTTTATTCTTCATCGGGCAGGTCACCTGGAAAAATGAGACCATTCGCGAAATCCTTCGCGTTGCTTCTTCCTATCGGGCAGGTCATCTGGAACAATTAGACCACTTGCGAAACCCTTTTCGCGTTTTATTCTTCATCGGGCACGTTCCCTAAAAAATAAGACCACTCACGAAATCCTTCGTGTTGCTTCTTCCTATCGGGCAGGTCGCCTAGAACAATTAAACCACTCATGAAATCCTTTTCGTGTTTTATTCTTCACCGGGCAGGTCGCCTGGAAAAATGAGACCAGTCATGAAATCCTTCGCGTTGCTTCTTCCTATCGGGCAGGTCGCCTAGAACAATTACACTCCAACACTCACGTGTTTAGGGTTTATGTGTTTAAATCTCTCAAATTCAATCAATGAATATGTTCTATCATAAGCTTGTTTTTCAATCGTATTACCACATATTACAAGAAATGCATGAATCAAAAGGTCTTATTTTCCGGTTGTAATGGGGCTAGGGTTAAGGTGAGGTAAAAGAGAGTAAAAGAAAAGGTTCAAACCAAAGAAAGTATAGCATGTTGAAAAATGATATTTCAAACAAGATATTCCATCAAAGCACATAAATTTTCATCTTTAATCACCAATGCTTAATTTCTTTTGATTTCAAGTTCTTTTAACATAAAACCTTAAGAACATGAAGGAATACTTTTTTTTTTCTTGTTTTTCACCTTTGGCAACTTTACCCATCTTTTCATCAAGCATCACTTCTTCTTTCTTTTCACATAATTTCCAACTATAATTCCATGAGATATCACAAGTATATGCTCTACTAATCCTTGGCTAGGGGAAAAGGAAAACATATAAAAAGTTAAGGCTTATACATGGATAAAGCAAAGAAAAGATAAACAAGCTCAAAAGGGGCTCACTAAGGATAATATGCTTTAGGTTGGCTTTTTGGTTCAAGTGGTTAGAATTCCTAATGCCTTTATCATCTTCATGTATATATGTAATGTGAATGTAATCTCAACAAGATATGAAGCAAGTTCTAGAGATACATATCATTGAAAAAATCCACAATCAAAGAATATAATGTTGAAGGCTCAAAAGCTTGTATTGGTATAACACTATAAAGTCAACATGACATATTCTCAAAGTCAATCCTTAAAACAATTAAATGTTTAAAATTTGCATGCACACTCATTCAATTAATTTATATCTTCATCTATCTCAACTAATTCTTATACATAATACTCATATTGTCAAAAACCAATGGGAGTTCAAAAGTTCAAACATAATTTTTTTTTAAGGACAACAAAGAAAACGAATTTTAAGGACAACAAAGAAAACCAAAATAAGAAAACCAAAATTCTCCTAATACCCCCACACTTAAAACACAACATTGTCCTCAATGTTGAAATAAAAGAAAAGGAATATAAGAGAATGACAAATATAAAGTAAAATATGAAAAATAAAAGATAAGGAAAAAGAAAGCAAATCTGATTTTTTTTTGCTGGTACCGCCTCCTAGTAAGCGCTTTTGTTTTATGTCATTGGCTCGACATGTTGCATGTTCATTCTTCATAGATTAGTTCAGCTAACTCCACAGAAGCGGTGAGTTCTGTCATCCAACCTTCATAGAAAGGTTTCAAGCGATGCCCATTGACTTTGAGTACTTTGTTGGTTTCTAAACTTGTAATTTCAAATGCACCATAATGAAAAACATTAGAAACAACAAATGGTCCAATCCAACGAGAGCACAACTTTCTAGGAAAAAGTTTCAAACTGATTAGTACTTAAAAGTGCATTCTCATTGTCATAACCCAATTTTTGAACAAATAATAAAAAAAATTAAATATAGTTGACAATGGGGTTAAGACAACAAAATTTGAAGTTTGGGGATGTAATTTGAGAGTTAATTGATCAATTTTGAAAGAATTAAAAGTAAAAGATTTAATTAAAGGCTAAATTGAACAATCCGGAAATTAAGGACTGTTTTGTAAACAGTGTTATAATTCAAGGATTCAATTGAATTTAATCCAAGGGCACAATTAGAAATCAATTGTTTCTGATTAGGATCCCAATTGTTAAGTTTAAACTGTTTAGGGACTAAATTGAAAAACAGCCATGCCCGAGGACACAACGGCACCGTTTTGGAAGCATTGTTCTTCGTCTCCTACGTTTGCGCGGATGAAGCCGATTCAACAGGAAATCTGCAGCAAATCGTGGACCACGTCTCTTGCCCATGATCCCGTTCGTAATTTGAATAACAGTCCTGCAAAGGCAGGACTGGTTGAGGGGCAAGTTTCTCTATAAAAGGGAGAAGAAAACCTAGAACAAAGAGGGAAAAAGATCAGAGAAAAAAACACAGCGACGGGGGGAAGAAAAATAAAACCCAGAAAACCAAAAAGACCCAGAAAAACAGAGCAATCAACCCAGAAAAACAGAGCACACAAAACACAACCCAAAAAAAAAAATACAGAGTCAAGAACGGAAAAACTGGAGCCAAAACAAAAGCAAAAACCCCGGAGCAAAGAAATAATACACAGAGAGAAGGAGAGGAAAGGAATCCAGTATACACAGAGAATTGTTCCCGCTATTGCCTTCATCTCTGCAGACGTCCCTGCATAAAAAAACCCAACACAAAACCCAGATCCCGAATTGGAAGGAGAAGCCAGCACCGTCCTCAATTCATCATCATAAGGACTGAGAAAGCAGGGAAAAACAAAGAAAAAAGAGAGGACAGTGGGCATAGAAGCAAAGGAAAGCAGGAGTGAAAGCTATAAGCGGAGGAGGGCCACCGCGCTGCCACCATCCGCACCGTCTCCAGAGATCAGGTAAGTCATTTTTCTTTCGTTTTTTTGTGCATTCAATTTGATTGTATCGTTGCACTGTGCGAAGGTAAATTAATTACCTTCGCACTGTGCATGAAGCACGCGGGGAGCCACTCCACGCCTGCTTCATCTGTCTTTGCCCAGCCGGCTACTGGCTTGGGCCAGTGACCTGGCCGGGCTGGCTGGGCCTAGCCCAGCCCATGTGGGCTGCGCTGGGCCCAGCCCCAGTTCACAAAAAAATAAAAAAATAAAAATAAAAAGCAGAAAAATAAAAAATAAAAAATATATATGTATGGATAAAAATAATGTAAATTTATTGGTTTATTCACTGACGCCAGAGTCAGGAATAAAATACCGGTTTAAATTTATATTATTTTTATTCGTAATATTTTATTTTATTTAGATGAATAAAATAATGTAAATTTATTGGTTTATTCACTGACGCCAGAGTCAGGAATAAAAATACCGGTTTAAATTTATATTATTTTTATTCGTTGTATTTTATTTTATTTAGCTAGAAAAAAATAAAAAAAAATATGTGCATGCGTAAAAAATAAATTTATTTTTGTTTATTTATTCACTGGCACTAGAGTCGGGAATAAAAAAAATATTAATCTAATTTATTTTATAGCTACGTGATATTTACCAACGCCAGAGTTGGAAGTATCCGTAGTTTAATATTCACTGGCGCCAGAGTCGGGAATATTATAACCAAATTATCATATCGTAAACTAATAAACATTTAGCAATTTAAGACGAAACTAGCAATGCAGCCTGCCTCAGGCAGGACGTTTAAGGGGTGATCATATCTTCCATTTTACGTAATCAGTCCCGAACCATAGAATCTCTGTTGACCAGTTAGGGTTCCTAGTGACCATAATACTAGGTGGCGACTCCTTAAACAAAGAATATCCCCATTAAAGAACAGGATGCCAGAAATTCGTTCTTTTCAAAGATTATATAATTTTTTAAGGCCGCCGCGATGTCGGGTGTGACACTCATTAAGGCTTTATATCATCGTATTGCACTAAAGTATCATTAAATTCCCTAACTAAAGCATGCTTTATAATAACAAGTCTGATAATTTAATATATCTTTAATTTATGGTAAATGCTTGTTTTGAATGCAGGTATATCTTACA
Organism: Populus trichocarpa; assembly: GCF_000002775.5. NCBI lineage: Eukaryota > Viridiplantae > Streptophyta > Magnoliopsida > Malpighiales > Salicaceae > Populus > Populus trichocarpa. The sequence goes on from NC_037290.2 coordinate 6,697,267, forward strand.
ATTCAAAGGATTGATTGATGTGATTAACTATTGAAAAGTGAAGAGACAAAAAGAGGACTAGGCTAAGAGAAGAGATGCTGGTTCAATTCCAAACTGGAACACCATTCGGTTATTGGATCATAACTAGAGCTGTAGACCTTGGATTTTGGTCTGGTTTATATGGATGGAAAGCTAAGACATAGACCTAAAACTTTCACGGGGAGTCCAAGACTCAATTCTACCGTTTTCAAGTTCAAATCTTAGCAACAACGGAGAAGTCGGAATCTGTCATGCAGCTCAGACACTGTTCGGTTTTTCAGTTCATATGTTGAGTTCTAGAAGTCCAAATGAGCTCTGGTTTTTTTTGTTGGAAAGCTAAGACAATTGCCCACAACTTTCATAGAACAAAGGGCTCTAATTCTGATGTTAGCAATGGCGTTTTGGCCAGCCAACAATATCAATAATCAGCCAACAATGTCAATAACCAGCAGCGAACAATGTCAAAAACCAGCCACCAAATCAATGGTTGCCCACCAACTAAATAGTTTGTCAACCAATCAATAGTTTCAAATTTTAGCCTATAAAAGGAGGCATTTGCCATGTATTTAGTCATCTTGGTTTTCAGATCAAGATCATGTTCTTGCTTTCTTTCTTTATATCTTTGTAATGTTCAAGTTTTCTTTCATGCTATATTAATCTCTTGTTTATGCTTTTTCATTTCCTTTCCTATACTTAGTTAACTTATATCATGTTTATATTCTTATATTGTTTATTTATGTTTTTCTTCTTCATTATGTTTAGCTAAGTTAATTATGTCAAGGTGAAAAGGTTTCACTAATGGTGTTAGAATAGGTATAATATAAACTTAACATGGACTTCAATGTTTATATTCAAGAAAGTTTGTTATTAACATGTTTTATCTTTTTATCCTACTAATTCTTAATACCTTGCTTGTTAAATGGTTAATCTAGATTTATGTTGTATAACATTTGGTACATCAAATGCTTGATCCTTCATAGTCTTCGGCCGACATCGTTATTATGATAGGAACTTGATTTGTTGTTAACATAAGCTAGCAACATGAATGCCTGATGATATTTATAAGTATGGTGTTACTTAGACAAGATAATTAATATGATCATGTTAATACTTTATAATGAGCCATTAATGATAAATCATCCGATTGGAACCTCGTTTGTGTGTGGTTTCCAGTTGAGTAATAAAAAAGAGTTTATATTATATTTATTTGAAATACCATTAGTGGATCCTCTAACCTTGACATCTTTTTTATCATTGTTTAATCCTTACATCAATATCACATCCCAAAACTCTCTTCAACTCCTTTTATGTTATTATTCTCTTCAAATCTTTATCTTTATTTGTAATTTATATAGTTGACCTCCCTGTGATTCAACCCCGGTCTTGCCGGGTTATTTATTACTTTGACACTTCTGCACTTGGGATAAGACATCAACTCTTTGACCGTGTCACAAACGTGAATGATAAAGAAGGACTTTATCTCCAACATGAAACTCTTTTCTTGTAATTATTCGGTCATGAAGACTCTTAGTCTTTTCTTTGTAAATCCTTGCATTCTCATAAGCATCATTCTGTATCTCTTCTAATGTGGTTCCAGTCTTTTTGGGTACCAAAAGGATAGATGCCACCCATTCACTGTCCGTGATGGAGGGGAATGACTCCTGCATCATGGGGAACAGTTTGCAAAGCTTGCAAAGCCAATGCTGATTCATGCATGTTTTGGGGAACACATATATGCCTCTCCATCTCTTTTATCTTCGTAAAATCATAGCCATAGCTCAAAGCTACGCTTAATCCATCCTTACTATCAAAATCACAAACTTGTTGCACATATTTATCAACTTGGTCATAGCATGTGATAGAATAAGCATTGCTATAAGGATATTTCATTGCATCATGAAAATTAAATTCAATCTTTTCATCTCCTACTTCCATAGACAAAGTATCCTTACCACAATCAATCTTTATATTGGCAGTTTTCAAGAATGGTCTCCCAAACAATATAGGAGAGTTGTTTGATGAATCACAAGAATCATGTTCCATATCAAAAATATAAAAGTTGCATGGAATGACCAAACTATCAATCTTGACTAGGACATCTTCAATCACACCTAGTGGATAAACAAACTATGATCTGCAAGTTGTATTACAATACTAGTTTTATTCAAAGGCTTCAGACTAAGAGAATCATAAACATGTTGAGGCATAACACTAATTGATGCACCTAAATTGCACAAGGCCCTTTTGAAACTAGCATTACCAATAACACATGGGATAGTAAACGCACCTGGGTCTTTTTGCTTCAAAGGCATATTCTTTTGAACAACAGTAGATACAACTTCACCCATACTTACCATTTCGTGACCTTTCAGTTTGAAAGCTCTCTTAGTAGTACACAACTCCTTCAAGAATTTGGCATACTTCGGAATTTGCTTGATAGCATCAAGCAAAGGAATGTTGAGTTCCACTTCTTGAAAACCTCTAAAATCTATTTTTCTTTGTCCTCTTTCTTTGACCTAGAAGAACTCACAGGAAAGGGTGGAATTGTTTGAAAACTGGAATTCATTAAGTTAGGACTTACCTTCGGAGTAATGGTCATTGTTTCAGTTTGTGGAGGAGAAGGATGTTTCTTCTTTGTACTCAATTCGGTTTCTATCTCTTCTTCTTCCTCCATCTCAATTTGTTTCAACCTTTGCTATTCAAGTTCTTTTCCACGTCGCAACATGATCGCATTAACATTCTCTATTAGATTCAATGCTTGGGAGGGTAACTTTCCATTCATTTGTGCTTCCAATTTCCCCACACTAGAAGCTACTTGCCCCATTTGCTTCTCCAAGTTGTGAATAGTTGACCTTATTTCCTGCTGAAAAGATATGACATTTTGTTGCAAGGTCACAGTGTTAGAAGCCAAAGTTTTCATCATCTCACGAAGATCATCATTGGATGATGACCCCATAACATTGGAGTTTGTAAATGGAGGGGGTTGTCTTGCTTGATAATTCTGTTGGGATTGAAATCCATGGGGATGGAACTGTCAGCCTTGATTGCTTTGTTGAGGTGGGTTCCCATAGCGTAAGTTGGGATGATCTCTTCATCCAGGATTGTACGTGTTGGAAAAAGGATCATATTTATGCTGGGGCTGTCCGTTGACTGCTCCATCAACTGTGTTAGCATGTTCAATGTAATCTTCTTGCATTGTTGGGTATATATCTGAAGCATGTCCTTGTAAGGAACATATGCTACAAACTTTCACATGCTGTACATTTCCACAAGCCAAAGAACGCACAAGAGAAGTAAGATCATTAACTTTATTTTCAAGGTTAGAAATACTTACCTCATTTACTCGTTTGTTTGAGAATTCTCCACGGGTGCCAAACTATTTCGAGTTGGCTGCCATGTTTGAGATCAATTGGCGTGCAGCCTCGGGTGTCTTATCCACTAATGTCCCTTCACTTGCAGCATCAATGATACTACGGTCAGTAGGCATCAATCCTTCATAAAAATATTGAATGAGCAGCTGATCGGGTATTTGATGATGAGGACATTGAATGCAGAGTTGCTCAAATCTTTCCTAATATTCTGAGAGTGTCTCTCCATAAGATTGTCGAATCCCACATATTTCTTTCCTTATGTTGGTAACTCGAGATGTTGGGAAATATTTTTCAAGGAAGATCTTCTTCATGCCATTCTAAGTTCCAATGGAACCTGGGAGAATAGAGAAAAGCCATGCCTTTGCTACCTCTTTTAAAGAGAAAGGGAAAGCTTTCAACTTAACCTGTTCTTCATCAACTCCATTCGGTTTCATGCCAATGCAAACCATATGGAACTCCTTAAGATGAGTATGAGGATCTTCTCCTGCAAGACCATTAAATGTTGGTAGCAAATGTATAAAACCAGATTTAAGCTCAAAGTTTACTTTATGGTCGATGTTTATGCACAATGGTTGGTTTTCCATGTTAGGAGCAGCAATCTCCTTGAGTGTTTGTTGTCGTGCAATAACCATGATGTTGAGGCGAGCTTCCTTTCGTAACCTGCGTAAAGTGTTTTCTATTTCGAGATCCAACTACACTTGAATTTGATTAGTAGAACAGGTTACAGACATAAATCTTCAAGAAAACTCAAAAGAAACCAACCACACAAGAGATCGAAAACAATGCAAATTGTATGAAAATCCTATGCCAGAAAACTAAAAATGCCTAAAAACCCTATAAAACAGCGGAATTTGACCTCGATAGGGTGAGGTTAGTGGTTTTACCACTAGTCCTGTTCAAAACATCGTTTCCTTTCAAGAAACAAAAGGCTAGGTCCTAATTCCACTAAAAAACAAATCTGTTTTGAACAGTACCGCTACAGTAAATGAATAGTACCGCCGCAAGCAAAAATTCTTTTTTTTTAAGAAAAAATAAATAAAAATCATAACAAATAAAAATAACAGCACAAGAATCAACTAAAATTACTTCCTCGGCAACGGCGCCAAAATTTGTTGCGATGTCGCGGCCGCACAAATTAATTACCCAAGTTTAAAACACATAAGATAGTATAGAGCAAGTAAGGGGTCGATCCCACGAGGAAGATTTACTTCAGATTTTTATGCTATACGTTATGCAATTGGGGGGTTTTGATTTATGATGATCTAAACTACGGAAGAAATTAAACTAGCAAACAAAATCAATTGAAACTGAAATTTATCAAGAAAACAAATCTTGGTCGCAAGCACACATCCACCTACAGAAATCAGAACCGATCCTTAAAACAAAACTCCAGTTTATATTCTGAATTTTTATCTTTTCTTAACGTTGGTTAATTAACGGATCCGCCGTATAACTAGCCCTAACCAACAACCAATCACAATGTCCGCACTAATGATTTAATCCAATGGCAGCCTTAAGATCTAGATAAATTCATTAATCTTAACAACCAAGTTGTTTGCTTGTGTTGCTTTGATCGAATGTTCTCCCTAAGTTTAATAACGTAGTTCCGCTACAATTATCAAGCTTAGTTGCTTCACAAGTTTATATACCACAACTCTGGTTTTGATATCAAACTTAGCAATATATTGTTCATAATAATAACTTAGAGTCCGCTTTAGCAATTAAGATAAACAATCATAGGAAATATGCATAGGAAAACAAACATACTCATTCATAATACAAACTGAAAATAAATGGAAGAATAAATCTCACAGTTCTTGAAATCTGAAGGTTTTTGCGTCCTTGCAACCAAGAAAACGAGCTTAGCTTTGCATCTCTATGAAACAACTACTCATAAAGATAGAAGAAATCATTATTTTTAATTTGTAGAGGGGAGAGTTTGTGTTTCTTCTCTTATGGCTGCCACCCCTCTTTCTTTTGTTCTACTACACTCTCTCTCCCTCTCTCTTGGCTCTCTTTTAATAGCATAAACTTAGCTACCTATTTATACATAAATTATAAGTAAGAAAAATCAAAGTTCAAGTGTGAACATCAATAGATGGTGGTAGTATGAAGGTGGCTGGCGGCTGGTTTGTGGTTGGTGGTTTGAGGTTGGTGGTTGCCTTCCTTGACCTTCTAGATTGATTTATTAGAGGAGCTAAATTGCTGAAATAAAAACTTGGATGTCGGTTTGGATGCTTCGGGATGTAATTTGGATTCTTTTATTTATGAAACCTGTTTGCTGGCAGAATTCAGTTGTCATCTTTGAAAACTCATATTTCCCTCATATGACATCTTTTTGGGATGAAATTTGGAGAGTCTATAGGCCTTTGAGCTAGGAATCCAAAACAATTGAATTTGCATCAATTGGACTTCTGCAGATCCAGATATTGAATTTTGAATGATCAAAGGTCAACACTGGCAGAATGCGAGATTTGACTTTGAAGGATGTGATTTTCATGCTCTTTCTTATTTTATTTTTCTCGACTTAGATTTACAGAAAGGTATGGATATTAGCTTTCTAGTGCCACTGGAACCACTTCATTTCAACCTTTAGAGCTCACCCTCTGCATAAAACATCGACTGAGGGTCAAATCTTCCAATTACCTCCAATTTACTCCTTTTTGCATCTTTCATCTAAAAGTGCCTTCAAAATATAAAACAAAGAATATCAAGGCATTTTATATAAATAACATAGGCAAAACACTAGTTAAATGTGGGTGAAACTATCGAATAATATGGTTACATCAGTCACCTGGAAAAATGAGACCACTCACAAAATCCTTCGCGTTGCTTCTTTCTATCGGGCAGGTCGCCTGGAAAAATTAGACCACTCGCGAAACCCTTTTCGCGTTTTATTCTTCATCGAGCAGGTCGCCTGGAAAAATAAGACCACTTGCGAAATCCTTCGCTTTGCTTCTTTCTATCGGGCAGGTCGCCTGGAACAATTAGACCACTCGCGAAACCCTTTTCGCATTTTATTCTTCATCGGGCAGGTTGCCTCGAAAAATGAGACCACTCGCGAAATCCTTCGCGTTGCTTCTTCCTATCGGGCAGGTCATCTGGAACAATTAGACCACTCGCGAAACCCTTTTCGCATTTTATTCTTCATAGGGCACGTTCCCTAAAAAATGAGACCACTCACGAAATCCTTCGCGTTGCTTCTTCCTAACGGGCAGGTCACCTAGAACAATTAAACCACTCGTGAAAATCCTTTTCGTGTTTTATTCTTCACCGGGCAGGTCGCCTGAAAAAATGAGACCACTCGCGAAATCCTTCGCGTTTCTTCTTCCTATCGAGCATGCCGTCTGGAACAATTAGAGCACTCGCGAAACCCTTTTTGTGTTTTATTCTTCATCGGGTAGGTCGCTTGGAAAAATAAGATCACTAACAAAATCCTTCGCGTTTCTTTCTTTCTATCGGGCAGGTCGGCTGGAACAATTAAACCATTTTTTTTAAAAAAAACAAAAAACAAAAAAAGAGAAAAAAAAAGAGAAAAAGAAAACGAGGAAGTGTTTTCACAATTATTCTTCTTTACAAAACTTACTATACAAAGTCAAAAGAAAATAAATTTTCTATTGCCTTTGCATCATAAGCATGGTAAAGAAAAAAACCCGAAAACGGTGGAGAGAACCCATAACATAAACGTAACACACTAGAGTAGAGGGAGGAGGGACTGAAAGGAGGAGGAAGAGGAGAACATTCTTCGGCTTGTGCTAGGACCATTACCTTCATCTTCGTCTTTGTCAGGTAAGGCTTTCTTCTCTTGCTCTGTGTTAAATGTGAGCTCTTCAGAACAGTGCGAAGGTAATTAATTACCTTCGCACAGTGCAGTGCACGCATGAGTTGATTCACGCGTGCTTGCTTCCTAGGCCGGTTACTGGTTTGAACCAGTAACCGGACCAGGCCAGCTGGGTCCAGCTCGGCCCATGGTGGTTGGGCTAGACCCAGCCCAAAAAAATAGAGTGGGCCGGATCTGGGCTTTAGGCCCAGCAGGCCCAAATTATGTTTATTAAGGGTGTGTTTGGCAAAACACACCCTTATGCCTTGACCATAATTTTTATGTCCATTTTAGTTTGATATTTGGCCAAACGAGCCCCTTTTTGATATCAAAAAATTCCAAAAATATTTGAGGATCTTTGTTTATTTATTTGTGGGTCCCTCGCACTTTGATTTATTTTTTTTCTTTGCGCTTTGTATTATTTTTAAGTTATGTGCTCAATATGTGGCCTATTATTGTTAAATGCAAATCTGTTATGCAATGTTTTTTTATTTCCATCTAAAAAGGGAAAATAATAATAAAGGATAAACAAGAAAAAAATGATATAGAAAATTTCTTCTTCAAATTCATTTTTTGCGAAAATATTCATTGACGGCAGAGTTAGGAGTATCGTATTTTTTGGATTTATGCGATATTTACCAACACCAGAGTTGAAAATATTCGTAGGAATTGTTCACTGATGCCAGAGTCAGGAACATGAAAGGAAGAATAAAAAAAGGAAAAAAGGAGAACAAATTCTTAACAATTTTAGACAAAACCAGCAATGCAGCCTGCCTTAGGTAGGACGCTTAAGGGGTGATAACATCTTTCCGTTTGCGTAACCAATCCCGTACCATAAAATCTCTGCTGACCAGTTTAGGGTTCCTAGTGACCATAATACTAGGTGGCGACTCTTTGAACAAGATATTTTTTCCTAAAAGAACAAGATGCCAGATATCTGTTAATTTTTCCGATCGAAGGGATTTAGTTTTTTAATTGGTCGCCGCGATGTCCGGGTGTGACAAAAATAATAATGATAACATGTATTAATTAACTATGTTAAGTAAATAAATTTGCAAAAATATTGGTTTAATTCGAGATTATCCAACAAACTAATTAAAAACTTCTCTTAAATATTCATTATCAATTATCAACGTCCATACAAATTTATACACATAAATTTACGGAAATTACAACTCTGCAATAGCATTGATAAAAATTAAAACGGACTCGTTAAACAAGCTATTATTTATTTCATCACAACACATCTAATTCGGTAATTCGACATAAGTTTCAATAATTTACAAACAAATAAAATTTTACAAAATCTAAAACAAACCATAACAAGTACAAAATTGTACTTTCATACTACAAGTTTGTTTGAGAAATAACAATAAAACATGTACATATACTAACAAAATACATATACTAAAAAAACATTAAATAATAATAAAATTGACATTTTGATGTTAAAATTAAAAAAAGATAGATTTACTTATAAAAAATGACAAAATCCACAATAAATTAGAACACGGATGCTGTGACTATAAAAGTTAAAGAAGGATGACTTGTGTTGAGAAGAGGGGGATATTTTAGGGGGGTGGTTGTTTGCAGTTGAGGGGTGGGGCAGTTTGTTTAGATGCAGGGGTAGGGGAAGAAGAAGGAGAAATAAGGGAGGGGAGGCAGCGTCATGATATATTAACTTTTACCGATAGAATCACCGATGAAAATATTATGTCAGTGATTCCATTGACGATTCTGCTGGTGAAGGGGTCACGTCATTGTACAGAGATTTCGGTTTGAATCCCTCGGTAAAATCACTTGTAAAATCTTCCACGTCATCAACTTGCTTTTTTTTTTCTTTAAAATTCTATATATTCTGTCTGTAAGTCTATCAGTATATACTGAAAGAATTATTCTGTCGGTATATACCGACGGTTTTACCGACTGATTTACATCCGTCGGTAATTATCACTGTAAATTACCGACAGAAAAATTTTGTCGGTAATTCTGTTGGTTTTAGTTGAATTTCTGATAGTGCCGCAACTATATATTGGGCTCGAGCTTAGTAGCTCGAACCTAGGAGGTGTATTTTAGGCCCATCTTTTATAGGGTTTTTGGATCTATTTTATTTGAATCCATTAGGTAGTATATTATTGGGGTAGTAATTTATGTAAATGTACGGTTTGCATGTGCTCAAGTAATTGTTGCTGGGATTTTTAAGTTCAATAGTAGAATATTTCTTACTTGAGATCTAATTCCATTGTGACCCTTTTGGAAAAAAGAAATTCTATCATCCCATTATTGCATCTTTTTACTCAAAATATGCGTCATGTACCTAGCTCACACATACTAAGTGAAATGTACCCAACTTTTTTTTTCTTTAAAAAAATATACTTATTTCATTTCATTGTGTAATAAAAAAGTTAAAAGACTCTCCTAAACCCTAGAAAACTTTAATTTAAAAAAATAAAAAAAACAACTCGTGTAAATATAGATAAACAGGTCAAACCTGTAATAAAAATCATGAGTTCTAGCCATCAAACCCTAGATTGCAGTTATTGTGTACCATCAAAAGGGATATCTTTGCGCTCCACTGACCTCTAGTGTGTTGACACTGTATAATTAGATTCTTTGTAAACCCATTACTAGTCGCCAATGGCCAAGAACCAACTTGAATTGGTTCTTTGACGGACTGAGTCTTGGTACTTGGCAGATTAATTCAGATAACTTGCTGTACTACTTCCAACTATAACTATGCATGCCTTTTAAACATTACCTCCTGCTTCATGCTTAGTAAAATGCTTCATGATTTGTTACCATGTTTGCTTTCTTATGTGATACATCAACATAAACAAAAGGGAGAGATACTGTGTTATGCATTTTATTTAATTTGCATCCTTGTTTTGCAGGTGATCTTTCATGTACATCTCCTAAAGGCAGTTTACTACATAATTTTCTTTTTTTAAAAAAAAAACCACTCATAAGGTAATGTATTGCATACAGAAACTCCTCTGATTCACCAAATAGATCTTACATGAGTTCTTGATAAGGTCTGATAATTTTTGACATAATAAAATGTAAATGTTAACACAGAACAAAGATATTCTGAAAACTTCGTTAATTTTATTGATTATCAGAAGTCTTATTTAAACACTTCTTAAAACAGCAAAAGCAAATAAACAGCAGCAATATCTGCTGCTGTTTGCTACATAACAGAAAAGAAGATTATGCAAATCCTAACAAACTTTTAAAACTTCAAACCAGCATGAGTTTTATTTGACTCTAAACTCTGCCATCTTCTACATCAGCAGCTTCTGAGACATTAATTCAACAAGGTCCTTGAAGAAAAGTAAGAATTAACGGCCACCTGAAAGGAGGGACTCTGCAACCGAGGACGAATGTGCAAATGCCTTGTCCATAGAAGAAGGATAAGAATTGGCAAAGTCATCAATGGCAAAGTCATCAAAACCTTCACGATGTGAAAATGTTAGGCCACTTGCAGAAAGACGAAGTGGTGAAATGTCAGGCAGAGGAACATCCCCCTCTAAGAACTGCACTACTTGCCGCATGCTTGGCCTTGCTGCAGGCTCAGAATGAGAGCACATCAAACCAAGTTTCAATACCAATTCCATTTCCTATGCAATATATTCTGTACCCAAATTGGGATCCCTTGCCTCCAGAATTTCACCTCCAAGCCATCGACTAAACACCCAATCAACCAAGATTATATCCTCAGTTGGCTGTATTGGCCTTCTACCAGAAGCAACCTCAAGCAAGAAGGCCCCAAAAGCGAACACATCAGTGCTTGTCGTGGCCTTTCCAGTTCGTGCATGCTCAGGTGCGAGATACCCAAGAGTTCCGACAACGTGGGTCGTTTGAGGATCTGTTCCATGGTCATACAATCTTGCAAGGCCAAAATCCCCTAATCTTCCATTCAATTCACCATCTAGCAAGACATTACTTGCCTTGACATCTCTATGAACCACAACTTGCTCCCATTCTTCATGCAGATAAAATAGCCCTGAAGCTACGCCTTTGATGACTCTAAATCTTTGGCTCCAATTGAGGGCGACTGTTGGTTGGTCATAGAGGTATTTGTCTAAACTTCCATTAGGCATGTAGTCATATACCAAAAGTAGCTCTCCTTTACGCCGGCAGTACCCCAAGAGAGGGACTAAATTCCGGTGGCGAAGGCGACCAATGCTGACAATTTCCGCCACAAATTCCCTCATCCCCTGTCTTGATTCATGAGACACCCTTTTCACTGCAATCTGAATCTTAGAGGTTGGCAAGACACCTTTGTAGACTCTACCAAATCCACCACTACCCAACTGCTCCTCGTCTCTAAATCCTTTGGTGGCAGTATAAAGATCTTTGAGTTTAAATCGGTGAGGCCCATAGTCAAGCTCCCAATCTTCTAGCACTTCTGCAAACTTCCTTGCCCTTCGTATGGCATAAGAAATACTCGAGACCGCTACTAAAACCAAACTTAAACAAAGCACAGGCAGTCCAATGGTTAAGAATTTGGATGTCTTCTTTGGTCCTACTCGAGGAAGCTTAGGAAGGCGAGAGATATTTAGTCCTTTAGCTAGGCCATTCATCTTGAAGCTCCAACCCAACACATACTGGGACGCTAAAACAGAACCGGTAGACGATGAGAATCCGATATACATACTACTGTTTAAGATTGGCGACAAATCACAAGACAAAGTCAAAAGTGGTCGACTGGGTTTATCAACATCAATCGGAGCTATAGTGACATTAAATTGCTTCTCCATGCCATCATATTCCATCCAAACTTGCATTGGATGGCCACTACTTAGCGTCAAGTTTGTGAGCTTACCATTAAGTTGAGAATAATATCCAGCTGAAGCAGATCGTTCAGACACTAAACCATTAATATCAATCCCAACATGGTTATCATTGATATCATTGAAATCGCTGTTGTATATCGTGTCAAGCTCCACAGCAACAACATGGTTGGTCTGATTCCCATTGTTGGTCTCATTAAATAGACCAAGGTGCTGGCTTGGAAGAGCTCCTGGGAGACCTCTTGTGGGTGCAATGACAAAGGCAATACCATGGCCACCAAAACTTGCATATTCAGGTATGATAGCGAAAACAAAGGCAGTGGAGAAGGTGAAAGCAGTGCTATTTATAGAGTTCTTGAAGGTTACTGGGTTTGGATAGAAGGCGTGACTAGTTCGTAGCTTGGTTTCATTGGTTAGCCTCAAAAGGCCATTGGAGGTTAACTCAGCTAAGCCGTCAAGGCTTAGATTAGTAGATCGGAAGCCAGAGAAGGTGAAGTTGAGATCTTGAGAGGCTGCTATTGCTAAGCTAACGAAGACACGCACCAAAAAGACGATCCTGAATAACATTGCAACTGTATTTGTCACCACCCACCAGTTTCTTGTTCATGTTTGTCAGTTATATTGGAGTATCCACTTAATCCAGTACAGATTATTTGTAGGAAAATAATTTTTTTTTTAAATTAATTATTTAAATATTAAATTCTTGAAAAATAAATTAGTTTCTAATATTTAGTAGTATTATAAAAAATAACTTAGAAAATATTTTCCAATTTGACTATATCATAGAAAATAAGTTGAAAATAAAATTATTAATATTTTTTTTCAAGTTTATTAAAATAATAAGAAATAAATCTTACAAATTAAAAAGTTGAATGAAAGTAAAAGTAAAAAAAATCTAATTTTATAAATTATCTCAAATAAAATAAATAACAATCAAAATAATAAAAATCAAATCTAATGGATAAAAAAGTTGAAAGATAATGAAATTAAAAAAAATTACAATTTCATAAATTATTTTAAATAAAATAAAAAACAATAAAAAAAATAAAAACCTAATCTGATAAATAATTAATTTCAATTAAGAAAATAATAAGAGAAAAATAAATAATAATCATAAAAATAAGGACGAGATATAAAAATTAAATTAAATTTTAACGGATGAAATTAAAAAATAAATTCAAAATAAAATATACATCAATCAAAAGTTTGAGGTTTTAATTTGATAAAATCAGTAAATAACATTATATTTTTAAATTTTTCACAATTTTTAAAAAGTGTTGTTTTCTCAAAATAAAAAAAATACTTTCATGTAAATCAAGATAATTTTTTTTAAAAAAAATATTTTTCATCAATTAATATTGTTTCAATAACAAATAAATATAAAAAAATTTAAAAAATGATTTTAACAAATCACTTTCCGTGAAATAAATGTGCCTTAATGATAGAGCCAATTAGTCAAACAATGAGGACAATCTTTGCATAATCTTTGCATTCAATGGTTGAGATAATCTAACTTGTCAAACTTTCAGGTTGATGTGAAAACACAATACCCTAATTTCAAGGCAATATGAAAAACTAGTCAATCTCAGCAACTCTTCCGTTAAATTTCGCGGTTAGGTATTGTATGAGTTGCAGCTGAACAGATTTTTTTAATTAAATTTAAATTTTTTTAAATTAATTTTTTAGTGTTTTTATATTATTTTTGATATATTAATGTTATAAATAACATTTTAAAAAAAATATTTTAATATATTTAAAAATAAAAAAATAATTTAAAAAATATTCTTCACTACCCTTCCAAATAATAAGGTTGCTCTAAAGGTTCGAGTCCTTTCATAATCATTATTGATTTACATGATTATTAATTTTATAACTCGTAAAATTAATCGAAATACACATAAGTTAAGCTGTTCTGAATATTCATATTAATAATAAAAAAAATTGCTCTAAAGTACCAGGATTCATACATTCGTACTTGTTACTTGGCTATTAATGTATTGATTTCAGCTTTATGTTACCGGTCGACTCATACAACCAGTTGCTCATTCTAATTTCATTAGCTTTAGGTGTAAATAGCTATTTGCCCTGGATACACTCTGGGTTATATAATAATCTAGAATCGAATAATTGAAGTATGAATGTTATAAACGATATGATAGATCCACTTAAAAGAAAATGGTTAAAAAAAAAGGCATAGAAGAACCAACAAACAACTGAAATTTCATGGGGATGCAACTTCCACAAGTGCCCCTAACAAAGGAAGGAGAGACTTGGTTTCTAATAGACATTTCTATACAAAGATCAAAATTTCATTTACTAATGTAAATTTCATTTACTAATGCAAGAGAGATAAATCAATTCCAACTCATCACAAAAACTAAGATGCTATCCCGTGTATGGTATTGCGTTATAAACAAGAGTTGGGCAAAATTTGAAAATTTGTTTTTTACTTAAAATTATTTTTTTATGTTTTTGGATCATTTAATTTGATGTGCTGATATAAAAAAATAATTTTTAAAAAATAATAATAAAATATTATTTTGATGCATTCCCAAATCAAAAACACTTTGAAAAGCAACTACTACTACACTTTCAAACATCCAATATAGAAAACCCAACTATAATAATCTATAATTCATCTTAAAAAGAAACAAATATATGTGAAACCTACAAAGGGAACCCGCCTCTTGCGTAACGTGGCATTTCTGCTTATAATCAAGTAAAGAAAAGTTGAGGTAGAAAATTAGACTATTAGAGGGTGTTTGAGAGTATAGTAGTGGTTGCTTTTCAAAGTGTATTTCACTCGAAAAAAGCACCAAATAATGTTTTTTTTATTTTTTTTATTTATTTTTGACATCAGCACATCAAAACGATCCAAAACACTAAAAAAATAATTTGAAGCAAAAACAATTTTTAATTTTAACGAAAAGCAGATTGAAACTCACTTCAAAACGGCGCCTACAAAGTGAAGCACTTAGAGAAAAAGAAGTAGTCATGATATGGAAAGCCTAGAGAGTTGGTAACTGGCAGCAGGTGGTGTCCAGTAAGCCAAATGACCAATAACTGTGCTAATAGTAGATGGTGCCTAGTAAACCAGGTGATCGGTAGTTGTGATAGTACCAAGTGGTGCCTCGTAAACCAGGTAGTTGGTAGTTGACACCTGTAAAAGGTCCCTTGTTATGGACGTGGAGACTCTCTAATGGTAAAGTCAGTAACTTTGTAGAGAGAAAATGTGCAATGATATTTTAGAGAGATAGATTCTGAAAATATGTATGCTAAAAATGTTAAGAATGAAGAGATTGTGAACCTTTAACTTGAAAGATTCATGACATATTTATAGCCCATAAATCTTCTTTTTTTATGGAGAAGAGGGGTTAAAGTATAATTTCATCCTTGTGATATTTTGAGTTGTATTCTAGTTAAAATAATACATATTAGATCAATATAAAATACTAAGGGACTCGTGTGGAATCCCAAAAAAATCCTTGGCAGGTGTTGGGCTTGAGCCCATTTAAAATGAGAAATGGGTTTAGACGCACTGCTTAGAACCAAGCATATTAGGCTCGAGAAGCACTCCCGACCCCGAGCATGTTGGGCTTGGGTGCATGCCCAAGTCTAAGAGGGTGCTGAGGTGCCCAACCCCTCTACTAGGCATTAGGTGCATACCCAGCACCTGCTAGGCATGACAACATGCATAATAGGATAGGTGTGTGCCCATCTCAAAATGGGCTCGAGCATGTTGTCCGGGCCCATGCACCTATGCCTAGTATGGGCTCGGGCTGCCATGTCCGAGCCCATGCTCCTTGAGCCCCAATTGTATATTGGGCTCGAGCTTAGTAGGCCGAGCTCAAGGGGTGTTTTTTAGGCCTATCTTGTAGGGGGGTTTTGAGTTTATTTTATTTGAATCCATTAGTTAGGATGTATATTATTGGGGTAGTAATTTATGTAAATGTACGGTTTGCATGTGCTAAAGTAGTTGCTGCTGGGATTTTTAAGTTCACTAGTAGAATATTTCTTACTTGAGAACTAATTCCATTGTGACCCTTTTGGAAGAAAGAAGTTCTATCATCCCATCTTTTTACTCAAAACATGCGACATGTACCTAGCTCACACATACTAAGTGACATGTATCTATTTTTTTTCTTTTAAAAAAATGTATTTATTTCATTTTATTGTGCAATAAAAAAAAATAAAAAGACTAAAAAGCTCCTAAACCCTAGAAAAATTGATTTTAAAAAATAACAAAAAAAACAACTTGCATAAATTTAGGTAAACATGTCAAACCTGCTAACAAAGTCATGAGAATGAGATTACCACGTAGAAAACAAATAAAAAAACTTAAAGACGGGTTCTTAACCAACCTATTGCTGAACTATAAAATTAAAAAGAACATAAATTAAAAAAAAAATGATAAAAAATAACTCAAGTCAATTTGAGTTAATCTACAAAATTTACAACCTTGGTTATAATACTAGAATAACTCTATAAAAAAAACAAACTAAAAAAAACCATGCTTTTTTCTTAAAAAAAAAATAAGTGATAAGAAAAAATTCTTCAAGAAATACAACATAGGATTTTCTTGAGATGCCGAGTCATTATTTGCATGGAACATCGTGGATAAGAAATAGCTGTCAAAAGGCTCTCTAAGAGTTCAAGACAAGGACTTGATGAGTTAAAAAATGAAGTAAAAGATATTTTGAAACTTCAACGCTAGAATCTAGTGAGGCTTCTTTGGATGCTGCATTTAAAGAGATGAAACGATATTGGTCCACGAGTTTTTACCTAACAAAAGCTTGGACTTCTATATTTTTTGTACGAGTCTCACAAAACCTTATCAAAAAGTTGTTCCAATTTTTCAAATTTAGCACTATTGAGCTTTGATATTGAGTTTGGTATTACTTGTTCGACCATCTGTTGATCTTCCTTCAAAGCCCTTGGGAAAGTAGCTTTGTAGGGGAAGAGTACCTTTCTCCACGTTCATTCACACAAATTCTACCATAGATGTAATTCTTGACTAGACCCTCGAACATCACAGAACTGACCCCCCCACAATGAACATGGTCGTGACCTGACACCGAATCTCACAGACTTATCCTTACCTGAACCTCAAGTGCGTTGTACTAAACCCTATCCCGACTCCCTACCCCCAAATGCCAAAGAAAACCCAAAAGATTGTAAAACATGAAGTATGTGTGGCAGTGGGTAATGGTCATGATACTAGTGTTTGGAAAGATCTTTGGTTGGGTAGCTCTATATTGGCATTATAATTTCCAGGTTCATATATCATGTATAATGACAAAGATGTAAGCAAGTATCCAAGTGTGGAACTAACTCCAACTAAACCTTCTGAAGAATAGGATTTAAGCAAGTGATAAGATTGTTATAGAATGGAACTCTAATTATTGTGTTTGATTAGAACTCTGCAACATTGTTTCTATTGTATATATATAACCTCTGATTCAATGAATAAAGGTGAGCTTTTACGTTCCATAATCAGATTGCATCTCCACATGGTATCAGATTAATTGCACTGAAATTTTCTTCTCTCCCTTCTTCCCTAGCTTCTTCTGTTCTATTTAAATCACCATGAGTGATTCCTCAAACACAACCCTTGTAACCATTAATGTTACAGCTCAAGCTCCAGCGAAACTCAATAGTACCAACTACCTATCATGGCGACTTCAGTTTTAGATGCTCTTCATTGGCTATGATATGCAAGGCTACATAGACGACACAAAGCCATGCCCATCAAAATATCATACCACCAATACAAACAACTCCACCACTCAAACCTTAAATCCAGAATATCATACCTGGATATGTCAAGACCAACTGATTTTGAACGACATCATAGGATCCATTACACCAACCATTATTCTTGTAAAACCTCTGGGCGAAAAATTATAATTTGACTAGTTTCATGTAAAACAAAAAGAAAACAATTTGTAACTCTCGATCAGGTTATCAGAAAATTATGAAAATTTTCCTGGAGCCTTCTAATATGATTCCTTAGCTTGGGTTAAAATTTCAGAATTTTTAGACAAATTCAGAAATTTGACGAAAAATCACAATTTGACTAGTTTTACGTTATTGAACGTAATTTTAAATCCGACCATCAGATTGAGCTGAAATTTTATGAAGAACCTTAAAATATATTAAATAAAATCTGGTTAAAATTTTAGGATGAACGGAGCTAGTTAGTGCTATCAAAGAATAAGGACCGTCAAATGGAAGCAAAAAGACTCATTAAGGGTAAAATGGTAATTTGCCATTAAAAATAAAACAAGGCAGCCCCTTTTCTGTTATGAACTGCCGACTGGGCAGTAACAAACGTGGAAAGAAAAAAAAGAAAGAAAATAAGAGAAGAACGTGAGAAGTTAAGAGAAAAATAAGAAAAAGTGAGAGAGAGCTTTGAAACTTGTAAGAATGAAAGACTTGGAACATTAAATTAAGGAAGAATCAAGTGAAGGAAGATATAAGAAAGGTGAGGAAGGCTTGCCACACTAGGAGGAGAAGAAAAGTTGGGAGAACTTAGATTGGTAAGCATGAAAAGTTTAGATTCTTACTTGAATGAAGTGTTTTTGGGTTTATTTGAGTAAGTTATTAAACAATGACAATTAAATTTGATTTAATTTCTCATAATCTTGATTTTTTTAAATTAGTGTTCTTATGAGAATTTGGGGATTTTGAGCAAAATAGTAAACATGATGGAATTGAGGTAGAATAGTATAGAAATAGTGAATATAAATAGTAATTAAGAAAGAAATTGAATAATTTTGAAGAAAAGAACTTGTAATTAAGGATGAGAAAATATAGGAATGAGATTTTGATTGTTTTATGTTTGAGAAATGATGTTCTTTATCTTATTTGAAGTATTCAAAATATGAACAAGTGAAGAAACATCATAAGAATAAGAATGTGAAAAGAAGGAATAAATAAATGGTAGGAAAAGTTCATGGGAGAATTCTTTAAGTGAGTTAAAACAAGAAAATTGATTAAAACTATATGTTGAAAATGAGGTGACAAATGAATGAAAATTTTGGTGTAAACCCCAATTAAATAAAAGATATTATGTGCTTCAAATTTAGGCACGTAGAAGAAATGATAATGGATTAATAATGTAATGCAATATGATTGATTCAGGAGTTGTACCGGGAGCAAGGCATCAAGCAGGAGGAGTTGGGCCATCATGAGCTGACGGTAAGTGATTCATCACTTTCTTTTAAAATTCAAAGTTTAATTATTAGTTATGAGTTGTTTATGACATGTTGATATGGAAGAAGTAGATGAAGAAACTGTTGGTATTATAATTGAATTACCGGTTAGTATGAATTACCGGTTGGTATGAATTACCGGTTGGTATGGAATTACCGGTTAGTTGGTATGAATTACCGGTTAGTATAGAATTACCGGTTGGTATGGAATTATCGGTTGGTTAGTATGAATTACCATTACCGGTTGGTATGGAATTACCGGTTGGTTAGTATGAATTACCGGTTGGTATGGGATTACCGGTTGGTTAGTATGAATTACCGGTTAGTATAGAATTACCGGTTGGTATGGAATTACCAGTTATATTGGCTATTGATAGAGAATAGCCGGATGTTGGGTAATTCGTATGGAATTACCGGTTGTATTGGCTATTGATAGAGAATAACCGGATGTTGGGTAATTCGTATGGAATTACCGGTTAGATTGGCTATTGATAGAGAATAGCCGGATGTTGGGTAATTCGTATGGAATTACCGGTTTGATAGTTGGCTATATAAGAGGGTTAGTCAGGTTTGAGGTAAAATTTGTGAATTATCAAATTAAAAATTAAGCAATGAGTGTTGGTTACAGAGGTCCTATAAGTATAGGATTAATAAATTATGAATGGGTTATTAATGTTGATATATAGTAAGTTGGTGATGAAAGATAATTTGATATATTTTGAAAACTTGTGAACATAATAACTTTATCATCTTTAAGGTGTTATCTTTCTTATTTCTTATTAATGTTATGTATACAGGTTTTTCACGAGGTGATGCGGAGGGTTAAATATAGGCTTTGTGTTTTAATGTGTTTATTTTGTGGGATGCAATATATTTGCTTTATATGTAATTTGTATTATATGTAGATTGTAATATATGTATCATGAAGATGTTTTGCTTTTGGTACTTATACATTTAAAATGTATGAGTAAGGAACTAATATTATTAAACTATTCAAAAAGAATATTTAGTAATTATAATCATGCATGTTTAAAAGATGAATGCATGTTAATGTAATAATTAGTTCAATATGAATCTTTTGAGTTTATAATTGTTTGTAGTTAATGTGTTATTTGTTGATAATGTAAGGTTGAGAAAATACAATGAAGTATAGTTATGTGAAATATTATTTGATGAGATGGGATATGATCCAGGATGATTGGATCAAAGTGGAAGTTTTGAGTATTGTGATTGAATGAAGTCTAGTCGATAACTTGGTAATATCAGAAAACATAAGAAACTCTGCCGAAATTTCAAAAAAAAAAATAAATCCTATAATCTTAGACATACCATTCAATACTTGACATTAGTAAAGAAATGTTTGAGATTTCATGACATTATAATTTGAGGGTGTTACAATTCCATTTATTGCTCGAGCCACAACAGCTCGCGAAGCATGGAACATCCTTGCAGCCCACATATGCCACTCCATCTCGGGGTCGCATCAAATAGGTAAAAGCCAATCTCAAATCGCTAACCAAAGGCACCCTCAGCATCATAGACTTCCTGAAATCAGTCAAGGCTAGAGCTGATGGACTTGCAGTCCTAGGGGCACCTGTAGACAATGAAGACCTGACGAACAAAATCCTAGAAGAACTAGGTGATGACTACAAAGAATTGGTGAGAGCAGTGCAAGCCAGGGAGAATGCCATTAGCTTTGATGAACTTCATGAAAAATTATTAATGTTCGAATCCTCACTCTAGGCAACCAATAAGGCTATTAATTTCTCCCCTACAGCGCATCTCTCCAATCGAACCAGTAACAGGTATCACTTCAACAACGTTGGCCGATCCGCGTCCAACAACTCAGGTGGAAATTAGCGCCCCTCTGCCAACCAACACCACCGCTACACAGGACAAGCTGTAACCACTCACGCCACCACTAACAACAGGCGATCTCATCCAAGGCCATATCTGGGGTATTGCCAAATCTGTGGCATTCAAGGACACACAGCAAAAAAATGTCCCTCATTCCATCTTGTTCCCCTCCACAGCAACCAAACTTACAGTCCTACTCCGTGGCAACCGCAGGCCAACCTTGCAGAGACTAGTCCCCCGACTCGTTCTCCATGGCTTCTGGGTAGTGGGGCGTCCCACCACATCACGGTAGATCTCCAAAATTTGGCTCACCACTTGCCCTACACCGGCACAGATGATGTTATGATAGGGGATGGTAAAAGTCTATGAATTACACACTTGGGTTCCTCTACTCTTCAATCATCTGCTCATTCTTTTAAACTTCAAAATATATTATGTGTGCCTGATATTAAACGCAATTTACTCTCAATATATCAATTTTGCATTGATAATAATGTATCTGTTGAGTTCTTACCCTGGTGTTTTTTTGTGAAGGACTTGTTGTTAGGAGAAATTCGCGTAAAGGGTAAAACCAAAGAAGGTGTGTACGAATGGTCGTGCGTTGTCACCCCTCATGCCTTTTCCAGTCTCAAAATAGCTCCCATAAATTGGCATTTTTGATTAGGTCATCTAGTTGTTTCTGTTTTAACAACAATTTTAAGTAATTTGAATTCGTCTTCAGTATCCAAAGACTTTGTCTGCAATGCATGTCACTGTAATAAGAGTCACAAGCTACCATTTTCTGTCTCCACTTTGACTTCTCATAAACCTCTTGAAATAATATTTTTTGATGTATAGACATCACCTATTTTGTATGTTGATGGTTTTATTATTTTTGTGGATCACTTCACTAAATACATATGGTTTTATCCGCTAAAGAAAAAATCTGATGTCAAAAACACCTTTATTCGCTTTAAAGCAGTCGTGGAAACTTATTTCAAGAAAAAAATTGTGACTCTGTATTCTGACAATGGGGGTGAATATGTTGCGTTAACAGAATTCTTTGTTATACATGGCATATCTCATCTGACATCACAATGGCTTTGCTGAACGCCGCTATATGTATATTGTAGAAACAGGCCTTTCACTTTTAACTCATGCATCTTTACCATGTATTTTTTGGTCTTATGCTTTTGCTACCGCGGTCTATCTCATTAATCGCATGCCGACTACCACGTTACAAAATCTTTCGCTTTATGCAGTTATTTTTCAACATTCCCCAAATTATGAAAAACTTCATAGTTTTGGATGTTTATGTTATCCTTCGCTTCGCCCGTACACTGCTCATAAATTAGACCCTCGTTCCAAAGCATGCATTTTCCTAGGATATTCTCTATCACAAAGTGCTTATTTATGCTTTGAACCCGAGTCCTAAAAAATCATTGTGTCCAGGCATGTGTCCTTCATCGAGCATATTTTTCCAAATCATGATTTACACAAACAGGAGTCACCATGCATATCTACATCAGTTGACATGTGGATTCCACCAGTTTCACCATTCCATCATCCACTTCTACACACTCTTCTGTGGCTGCACCTGTAGCAAGAGCTCTCCCTTCAGTCTCTCCCCTGCCAGTGGTCTTTCATCCCTCACCAGGGCTGGACAACCCATCAGACATCCCTTCCCTGCCTTCTTCCACTACTCCTATCTCTACCCCGACCATCCTAAACCCAACAACAACCATACCCACACCGATAAAACCTCTTCCTTGTCACCCTATGACAACCCGATCCAAAAACAATATTCATAAACCCATTCAGAAACTCACGTACACTACCACCCTAACCACTCAGCCTCAAGAACCCACCAACCTTGCACAGGCCACAAAAGATCCACAATGGCGGTCTACCATGAATGAAGAGTATAGTGCTCTGTTATGCAATGGCATTTGGACTTTAGTCCCACCTGTTTGTGCTTTTAACTTGGTTGGCTGTAAGTGGATTTTCAGGATCAAACGAAATGCAGATGGAACAATGGCTCGTTACAAAGCCAGACTTGTAGCCAAAGGTTTTCATCAGCGTCCTGGACTGGACTATTACGACACATTCAGTCTTGTTGTGAAACCTATGACAGTCCGCTTAGTTCTCAGCATTGCTGTCAGCAATGGATGGACACTTCGCCAACTTGACATTAACAATGCATTTCTTCAAGGCACTCTTGCTGAGGATGTATACATGGCCCAACCTCTGGGCTTTCATGATCTGGACAAACCTGAGTTTGTATGTAAACTTAGAAAAGCAATTTATGGCTTGAAGCAGGCACCTCATGCGTGGTATCATGAACTATATAATTTTCTGAATGCATCGGGTTTTTCTAACTCCCTGGTCAATACATCACTTTTCATCTTCCATCAGCACTCTCACCTCATTTATCTTCTGGTTTATGTGGACAATATTATTGTTACAGGGGATAATGAACATGCTATCAATCAATTCATTCAACGTTTAGCAGCTCGATTCTCCTTAAAAGATTTGGGCTCTCTGCAGTATTTTATGGGCATTGAAATTCAGTCTCATCCCATTGATGGCAAGCTTCTCTCATAGCACAAGTACATTATGGATCTACTACACCAAACCAACATGGCTCATGCAAAACCCATGCCAACTCCGCTGCCTCCTGGCTGTAAACTAAGCTTGGACATGGGTGCTCCTCTGGCTAATCCTACACATTATCGTGCAACAATAGGAAGCCTTCAGTATCTATCTCTAACTTGGCCTGATGTTTGTTTCGCTGTAAACAAGCTCTCCCAATTCATGCACAAGCCCACCGATGTCCACTGGAAACTAGTGAAATGTCTCCTTCGATATTTACTTGGCATTGTCAACCACTGTTTGCTACTTCATCGTCATTCCACCTGTTCAGTTCATGCCTTTTCTGATGCAGACTGGGAGGGAAACAAGGAAGATTTATCCTCCACCAGCGCCTATGTAATCTATCTTGGTCAGAATCCCATCTCCTAGTCTTCTAAAAAGCAACACATCACGACACGTTCGCCCACTGAAGCTGACACTACCAGAAATTCGCTTAATAGCAACGGATTTATCGACAAAATATTTATGTCGGTAATTTGAGGTCGAAATTACCGACGAAACTTTTTCCATCCGTAATTTAGTCGGTAACTACCGACGGAAAGTGTCTGTCGGTAGTTACTGAGTAAATTATGGACGGAAAGTTCAGAATTAAAAAAAAAAAGGCGGGTCGCTGACGTGGAGGTTTAGGCGGGGTTATTTTTACCGACGGATTCAAAACGACAGCCCTGTACAGTGACATGACGGGTTCACCGTTTAAAATGCCGACGGAATCACTGAGGGATTCGAAATGACAGATCCGTACGGTGACGTGACTGGTTCACCGCTTGAAATGCCGACGGAATACCAAGGGATTCGAAATGGCAGATCCATACGGTGACGTGTTGATTTTTCCGTCAGAATAGCCGACGGACTCACCGATGGAAAATCCGTCGGTGAAACCGTCGAAAAAAGTTAATATATGCCCTCTCTGCCGACCCTCTCCTCCCTTATTTCTCCTTCTTCTTCCTAATCCCAACTCTCCCCATCTGCAAACAACCAGCCCCCCCTCCCCCCCAAACAAAAATCTCCCTCATCTCAGCACAACAAGTTATATTTCTTGAAGTTTTGTGGTCACAACATCCGTGTTCTGATTTGCCGACGGATTTTATCAATTTTTGTAAGTAATTCTATCTTTTTAATTTTTAACATTTAAATGTCAATTTTATTGTTTTTTTAGTATATGTATTTTGTTAGTAGATGTACATGTTTTATTGTTATTTCTCAAACAAACTTGTAGTATATGAATGTATAATTTTATACCTGTTATGGTTTGTTTTAGATTTTGTAAGATTGTATTTGTTTGTAAATTGTTAAAACTTTATGGAATTACCGAATTACATGTGTTGTTTTGAAATAATTAATAGATTGCTTAATGGGTCCGTTTAAAGTTTTATCAATGGTATTGCGGAGTGGTAATTTCTGTAAAGTTATATATATTAATTTGTATGGACGTTGATAAATGATAATGAATATTTAATATTTATGAGAAGTTGTAATTAGTTTGTTGGATAATCTCGAGGTAAAGTAATATTTTTGCAAGTTTATTTACGTAACTTAGTTAATTAATACATGATGTCATCATAATTTTATAGAGGTTCGATATAAGTCATGGATAATCGTTCATGGATGTATCGAGATTCACCCCAAGGATTGCGGAGGATTGATTATTGTAACGAGGTTCAGGGTTTTATTAATTTCGCAACATCTATTCCCAGAAATTTTACTGGAGGTGGTATTAGGTGTCCATGCAGGAAGTGTCAAAATAAAAAATATCTGCATCTAGATGTTGGAATGATGCATCTTCTACATAAATGGTTTATGGAGAATTACCAGTGTTGGTATGCACATGAAGAAGTATTTGTTAGTAAGAGGAGAATGGGAGAAACGGTGGTTGGGTCAACTTCTAGTGCTAGCAACGTGCATGAAGTGGCAAATGACAACACTAATCCTTACAGAAATATGGTTATGGATGCAATGAGAATGAATCAAGGTAATGTCAGTCAATATCCAATCGTAGAAGAAGAACCTAATACAGATGCAGCTAGGTTTTTTGATTTGTTGAAAGATTCTGACGAACCATTATGGGATGGCTGCACAAACCACAGTAAATTATATGTCGTAGCACAGGTGTTCACCATCAAGTCAGATCACGAGTTGAGTGAGGCCGGGTATGATAAAATTATTGAATGAGCGAGAAGCATTTTACCTGAAGGGAACAGGTTGAAAGAGAACTTCTATGCTGCGAAGTCCATGATGAAACCTCTCGGTTTAGGATACCAGAAAATTGACATGTGCCCTAACTTCTGAATGTTATACTACCTTGAAAATGCTGAGATGACCGAGTGCATGACATGCGGGCATTCCCGTTACAAACCTAGAACTGGTAGGGGAAAGACTCTAGTGGCATATAAAAAACTTAGATACTTCCAGATCACACCTAGACTGCAGAGGTTATTCATGTCACCAAGGACTGCTGAGCACATGACATGGCACCAAGCACATGATGCGGTTGATGGAGTGATGGCACATCCTTCTGACGGCGAAGCGTGGAAACGCTTTAACAATGTTCATCCTCACTTTTCAGCTGAATCAAGGAATATGCATCTTGGGTTGTGTACAGACGGATTCAACCCATTTGGGTCATTTGCTGCTCCTTATTCTTGTTGGCCGATCATACTCACAGTTTATAACTTGCCACTGGGAATGTGTATGAGGCCGGAGTTCATGTTTTTATCTACTGTCATACCCGGTCCAAGCAACCCGGGGCGGAATATAGATGTTTGTCTTCAACCGTTGATTGATGAGTTGGCGCAGTTGTGGTCCTCCGGAGCTCTGACTTATGATATATCGAGGAAACAAAATTTTCTTATGAGGGCGGCTTTAATGTGGACTATCAATGATTTTCCAGCTTATGGAATGCTTTCTGGTTGGAGCACGCATGAGAAACTCGCATGTCCATACTGCATGGAAAACAACAAGGCATTCACGCTAGCAAACGAAGGTAAAGCTTCTTTTTTTTACTGTCACCGTCGCTTCTTGCCACTTAATCACATGTACAGAAAGAATAGAAAAGATTTCTTTGTTGGCAGAGTTGAAAAATATGTTGCATCCCCGCGTCTTTCTGGTAAAGAATTGCATGATGTTGTATCAGAGTACGGTGACATTGTGTTTGGCCTTCAATCAGGTAAGCAAAAGTTTCCTGGTTTTGGTTTGACCTATAATTGGGTAAAGCCAAGTATCTTTTGGGAGCTTCCTTATTGGAAGACCAATCTGCTCCGTCATAACCTTGACGTCATGCACATCGAAAAGAACATTTTCAACACCGTCATGGATGTGAAGGGGAAGACAAAGGACAACATCAAGGCTAGATTGGATATAGCTTTATACTGTAACCATAAAAATATGGAGTTGGTTTATGATGAGTCACGGGTCGCAAAACCAAGAGCAAGCTTCGTGTTAGAGAAAAACGCACAACTGCTACTCTACAAATTGCTTAAGAGTCTGCGTTTTCTGGATGGACATGCATCGAACATATCAAGGCTGGTTAATATAGAGGACTGCAAATTGCATGGAATGAAGAGTCATGACTGCCACGTGTTTATGCAAACACTCATCCCATTAGCTTTTCGTGATTTATTGCCAAAGGGAATATGGGATGCACTAATAGAGATCAGTCATTTCTTCAGAGATATATGCTCCAGCAAGTTGAATGTTGAGCACATTGAGAGGCTTCAAACGAATATCGTCGAGACACTATGCAAACTTGAGATGATATTCCCTCCATCATTTTTTGACTCAATGGAGCATCTCCCTATACATCTACCGTTCGAGGCAAAAGCTGGAGGACCGGTCCAGTATAGATGGATGTACCCATTCAAACGGTTAGATATTATAGTTGCAATGTAATTCATATATAAAAGTATTTTCTATGTTTTTCTTAATTGAAAATACTTGATTAATTCAATGCAGGTACTTGTTTAATCTCAAGAAAAAGGTTAAGAACAAGGCGCATGTTGAGGCTTCGATATGTGAGGCCTATATTGTTGAGGAGATCTCAATATTTATCTCGTACTATTTTGAACCTCATCTGAGAACGAGAATCAATCGCGTTCCACGGCATGATGATGGCGGTGAAGTGCCTTCCAGTGGGAACTTGTCAATATTCTCCAATACTGGATGACCCATACCTAAAAATGTCGTAAGAGGAAGATATTTGTCGGAACTAGAGTTCAAACAAGCACACAACTATGTTTTATTTAACTGTGATGAGCTTAGACCTTTTATTCAGTAAGTTTATATATGTGTAATACTAATTAAACTTTGTTAGTAATATACTGTTAATTATATATTGTAATATCATACACTCATTATCACTTGCAGGCAACATCGATAATATTTGCTCTGCAATAACTCACAGCTGACCGAATCCAAGATCTTTCAATTACAAGATGAACAATTTGCCACGTGGTTTAGAACACATGTAAGCACTATCACAAACTCATTCTAACTTGCAAAATTACTGTACGTATGCATGTCATTACGAGATTCTCGTTCATTTACTGTTTATTGATGTACATTACATACAAGGTTTATCAAATGGGAAGGAGTGCGCCTAAGTCATTGTCTTCACTAAGCCTAGGGCTTGAAAGAAAATGTAAGTGCTACAACAGGTATTTTGTCAATGGATATGTTTTCCATACTGAAGAATACGGGCAAGGAAGAAAGACATACAACAGCGGTGTTTGTGTTTAGGGATCAACTAGTAGTGAGTTAGAAGTTGACTACTATGGTAGATTAGAAGAGGTCGTAAAGCACACAAGCTGGACAATTGGCTGTAAAGCATTCTATACCTGGTTCCCCTAAATTCTCTAGTTTTGTTCACTTCCCAATCTTTACATCCACTGCTTCTTGTCAATTTTTAGCTTCTGATGTATCTCCCCCTGATGATTCACTGAAATTCTGTCTCATTGGGTTTGTTGCGGGCAAATGCCCTGGATATAATTTGTTGTCTCAATTTATTGTTCAAAACTGGAATTATCATGCTAACCTCACCATGCATGATTCTGGATGGTTGATATTTGAATTTCTCTCCGAATCTGCTATGTTGGATACTCTGGGTGGGGGACCATATTCTGTTTTTGGTCGGCCATTAATCTTGCAAGTCATGCCTGATTTTTTTGACTTCACTCCACCTGACCTGACCAAGATGCCCACCTGGGTGCGCTTTCCAA
Source organism: Populus trichocarpa (assembly GCF_000002775.5). Classification (NCBI taxonomy): domain Eukaryota; kingdom Viridiplantae; phylum Streptophyta; class Magnoliopsida; order Malpighiales; family Salicaceae; genus Populus; species Populus trichocarpa. The sequence continues at coordinate 6,726,181 of NC_037290.2, forward strand.
ATCTACCTATTCGGTGCTGGACACCCCTTTACTTATCCAAACTTGCTAGTGTGATTGGCAGGCCTTTGCATTGTGATGAACCCACCTACACCAAGTCTAAACTTTTTTATGCTCGGGTTCTCATTGAGGTTGACTTACTTGGCACTTTGCCTGATTTGGTTTCTGTTCAGCTTCCCAATGGTTCAACCTTGGGTCAACAGGTTATTTATGAATCCCTTCCCCGTTTCTGTAAGAACTGTGCTTCCATGGGGCATTCCACTTCCTCTTGCAAGAAAAGCTCCTCTAAACGCAAGCTCAGCTCTTCGGAAGGCCACACAGCTACTTCTCCCTCTACTGCCAAGCCAACTGCTGAACCTCAACATCTGTCTGGCTGCTCCATAGTTCCCTTGGCAGGACCCCTGACCAAGGTGACTGACACTCCTACTTCCTGGAGGCAATCCTCTCCAGGGCGTAAGCGGACCAAGGTTTTCTTGGCCAATACCATAGCTTCAACCTCTGTATTTGGTCCCCCTTCATGTTAGGGGCCCTCTGGTGTTCCACCCTCTTGGCAGTTTCTCAACTGCTGCTCCGATCCCATGGTTTCACAGCAATATATGGGTCAACCGAACTCTAGCAATCTGCCCTCTAATAGTAGATCTGATGAGTCGGCCCGTACAACACCTATATAGTTTCCTGTGGCCTTGCAGCTCTGTGGTGGCTTCGATGCTGCCTTGTGCTCTTTTCAGTTGATAGGTTTTCTTTTTCATGGTTGCTTTGTTTGGCAGGTTTTTTCTTGTAGTGCCTTCTTGGCTTGTGATGGCTTTATTTCAGCCTGGCATTTTGTTTTCCTTCTGCAATGCTTGGACATTGGCCGTTGGATTTGTTGGCTTGCTGCTGTCTTGGAGCCATGTTTGTTATGCTCTGTAACTCTGTTCTTTTGATCCCCTGAGTGGGCACCTGTTGTAGCTGTTTGCTCCTGAATGGGAGGCCACTTATCTGATCCTGGAGGAGTGCCCGGTTGAGGGGCTATGGTTTGCTTAATGCTATCGGATAGTAGATAATGTATATGTTGCCTTGATGTTGCTTGGCTGGCTATTGGTTGTGCTTGCTTACCATGCATGAGGGTTGTTCATGCTATTGTATATGGGATTCTTTCCCTTTCTAGGACTGGCTTGTTCTGGGGAGTCTGTTCCCCTGCACTTGCCTTTTATGTTTTCTTTGCTTCGTTTAAGGGAGCATGTTCCCTCTGCTGGTGCATGTAATGTTCTGCTGGTTTCCAGCTTGTACTGCAAGCTTGTCTTGCTCTTTTTTGATCTATACATTACTTACATTTGATCCAAAAAAAAAAAGGTCGTCGAACTGCAATATCATAGCGAGCAAAATAGAGTGTTTTTATTCAAATGTTATTGGTATGACACGACTGACAGAGGAATCAGAGTTGATCCGCATTATGGTCTGGTCGAAATCAACTCAAAAGCTAGACTCCGCAACATAAACGATGTCTTTGTTTTCGCAAAGCAATGTCAACAAGTTTATTACACATACACCCCTTCATTTAGAAAGGATCGATCAAGAGTGGATTGGTTGTCCGTTTTAAAAAGGAAACCCTGGGGTCGTGTCGAGGTTGTTCAGGATGAGAACAAAGACACAAGTGTGCGAGATGTAGTCTTTCAAGTTAGTGAGTTGGTTGAACCATATCAAGTTGCTCCTTCGATTGAATTGGAAGAAAATTCAAATTTTCATGTTTTCGATGATAGTCTTGTTGATGTTGACGCAGAGGAGTTGAATGTTGTTTTGAGCTCTAGCGGATAAGCAAATGTCGATGAAGAAGATGATATCTATATTGAAGATTGCGATGAAGGTGATGACTATTCAATTGATGACGAAGAAGAAGAAAATTCTGACTAACTATCAAAATGAAGCCCTGTGTAAAACCCTTTTTTTCATGTAATTTAGATTATGGATGATATATTTTGTAACACGAAATATTTATTGTTTAAGCACTGTTGTTATTGTTTTGTACAATGGACAATTTATCATTTAAGTTTTTGCAGGAAGGTAAAGAGGCAATACAAACACAACCTTTCTTGTACAATGCAACAATTACCGACGTCCATACCGACGGATTCAAGTCCGTCGGCATTTCACAGAGAGTTCAAAAATAATTACTTGAAATGCCACAATCACCGATGTCTATACCGACGGAATAATGTCCATCGACATTTCACAGAGAGTTCGAAAATAATTACTTGAAATGCCACAATCACCGACGTGCAAACCGACAGATGTACGTCCGTCGGTAAGTTGTCAGCGGGTCAATGTTACTGACAAAATTACCGACGGACTGTGTGAATTCCAAAGGGTGGTGATTTAAATGCATCTCTGACCGCGCCAGCTTGCCGATGGAATTACCGACAGACCACGAAAAATATGGAGGGTGATTAAAAATTTTGGTGCGAAATTCAAAAATTACTGACGGATTTTTGACACTTCACCGACGGAATAAATTAAAATAATAATTAATTTTATTTCCATCGGTAAAACTGCCCTATAAGTTCCAGCGACCGCCTATTCAATTTATTTTTTCTTCTCCTCCGTTTTTCACCTTAAATTTTGATTTTTTTCCTCTCAATTCTTCAAAGCTTTCACCTACAATTTCTAGCAAGTTTTCTTGTGAATCTTCATCAGTTTAAAAGGTATGTGTTTCTTCTATTTCATTTTACTTTAAGGGTTTTTTTTTTAGCTATTTTTATTTTTGTTATGTTTTTTGTAATGTAGATAAAGTCTTGAATTCAACACATTATTAAAGTAAGCATATTTCATTCCTAAAGTCTATAGTTTTTTTTTTTTTGAATTTATTGAATATTTTTTATTGTTGTATTGGCATAATTATTATTAGTTAATTTGTTGAATATTTATTGTTAATGTTGAATTTACCTTAGAATTAGTAATTGAATATGTTGGAATAATTATTAATTTTACTCTATTATTGCATGATTTGTGTTTAATTTTTTCCATTTATTTTGATTGTTAGTCTAGAGTTTTTTTTGAATTTATTGTTTTGTTGTATTGGCATAATTATTGAATAATTTTTTGAATTGTAATTGTTAATGTTGAATTTACCTTAGTATTAGTAATTGAATATTTTGGAATAATTATTAATTTTACTCTATTCTTGCATGATTTATGTTTAATTTTTTCCATTAATTTTAATTGTTAGTCTAGAGTTTTTTTTTATTTATTGAATATATTTTATTGTTGTATTGGCATAATTATTGAATAATTTATTGAATTGTAATTCTTAATGTTGAATTTACCTTAGGATTAGTAATTGAATATGTTGGAATAATTAGTATAGATTGGGTCAATTGGTTGTGGCTATTGTTAATATGTGCAGGTTTGTGGATTTGGGTAGTATCCAGTATAGGGGAGGTGCTGTTGAATTTTTTTTTTAACATTTGAATTTAATTATATAATTATTTGTATAAAATTATGTAGATGCGTAGAATGAAAACCAGAGCTGGTCGCTCACGTATGGTCGCAGCTAGTTCGTCTAGCAGCGAGGATGATATTTCCTTAGGTGCCTCTCAAGAAGAGGCACCTACACCACCTGCGCCATCAACCGATGTTGCCTCTTCCAGCACTAGTTCACAGCGCAGAGGCAGCGTGCCTTCGCAGTGAATCAATTTACCCGCAAGTACGAAGCACAGTGGAAGGACGACCTTTCAATGTAAGTTTGTTAAGGTTTTAGTTTTTTTTTTAAAAACAATTACAACATAATTTATGAAGTAATCACTATTGAATTTATTTCATTTATTTTCAGGTTCACAAACATTGAGGCCGCCCGAGTAATATCATCGGCGTTTAAATTGTCGATGGAGATTCCATTGTTTCAATGGAGTCAGATATCCAAGCATCCTAAATGGATGCCTCAAATCAATGCATGGTTTGACAGATTTGAGGTTGGTGTTAATTTATTTCAGCTTATTTCTAATAAATTATTAATATAATTGTAAATAAATTATTATTTTTATTTAAAATTAATTACTTATACACAGGAAAAATTTTGCTGGGACAGTGAGCATAACACTGTTGTGAGGAGGGTGTGGGAAAATCACGCGGCAACTAGGTAACATCGAAAACAATACAAGATTTTTTTTAGACAAAAATTTATGTTTCGAAATGTAATTTTTGGTTGCGTGAAATAGGTTGCGTGATTTTTGGTATGAAGCACAAAAAAGGGCAAAACAAACCGCGAGAGATAGGGGTTTCCAAGGCTGGAATGATGTTGTGGTTTGGAGGGATTTCAAACCGATATGCATCCCGGAAGATATATGGCCGCACTATCTTGAGCACGTGATATTTGAGCGATTCACACGACGCTCACAGTCTGGTGCTGGCAACTGGAATCAGTCAATTCATGGCTCGGTGACAACACACACCGGCGGCTCCGTTCTGTTTGCTGCACATGCGAAACGGATGGTAAGATTAATTTAAATGAAATATATCGTTAAATTAAGTTGTTAATAAATCTTTTTTCATTATAGGCTACGTCTCTTGGACGTGAGCCGAGCCCGATGGAGCTGTTTGTGGAGACGCACATGCGGAGTCAAGACCGCCAAAAGGGGGCGCAACAGTTCGTTGACAACCGTGCTCAACATTTCGTGGTATGTTTGTTCAACCATTTTATTTTGTAAGTTATTATGTTTATTGAATTGAATATGATGATTATTTTTTTTATTTTCAGGAGACCTATAATAATCGGTTGAGGGAGAGATACGGGGACGATACTTTGACCCATCCAGAATTCGATCCGGATTTGTGGATGGAGGTCGGATCGTCAGGTGGACCCGATAAAAATCAGGTTTACGGGCTCTCCAACACTACGGCCGACAACTTGCGGTCGGCCCGTAGTGTTTCAACCGTTGGGAGCTCCCAATCAATATCGAGCTCCCAATCTAAGGAGTTCGTAGCCTTGCAGCAACACACGGCTCAACTCACCGAAAAATACGACCACCTATTAGCGGAGTACGCACAACTCAAAGCGTCTCAAGCACAACAAAGAGCGGAGTCTGAACAACAAAAAGTGGCTTATGAACAGTTTCGCCAAATGGTCATGAACATGGCAACACAGAGTGGAACATGTGCGCCTAATCCTTTTTGGTCGTATAACCACCAACCTCCTCCTCCTCCTCCAGCTCCACCTTTATATTAATTTGTAATAAATATTATTTACCTTTAAAATTTCATTTAATATTTTTTTTGAAACACATTCAATTTGTAATGAATATTATTTAACTTTGATTTTTTGTTTTTGATGTTTAATATAAATTTTATTTGCATAATTGGTTTTTATTACCATTAATTTATATAATTTTATATTATGTATTCTAAATAATTTTTTAAAAACAAATTTAGAAAAAACTATTACAAAGGGTTTTACCGACGGAATGAATCTGTCGGCATTTGACAGTAGCTGCCACATTCACCGACGCATTTACAAACGGATATATTCGGTCGGTATTTCATACACTCACCGACAGCTTTACCGACGGAATTAATCCGTCGGCATTTGACAGTAGCTGCCACAATTACCGACAAATTTACAGACGGATATATTTGGTCGATATTTTAAACACTCACCGACAAAGCTACCGATGGTACGTGGCCGTCGGTAAATCACAATATCATCGACGGAATAAAATCCGTCGGTATATTTCAAGCGGGAAACTTTTTTTTGCGCTCAAATTCCGTATGTAAAACCATCGGCAAATGGTTTTTTTGTGTTTCCGATCAATATAGCGATGGAATGTGGAATTACCGACGAAAGGAAAGCCGACGGACATATTTCGTCGGTGAAGACGTCGGTAAATAATTCACCAACGAACTGGTAATCACACACCGACAGAATATTTCCGTCGGTAAAACTGTGAAATCTTGTAGTGTGAATACAGAGTAGTTGCAGACACAGCAGCTGAAATCAGTTGGGTGTGCTCTTTACTGTCCGAACTACATTTCCCAGTAAGTCATACTCCAGTCATTTACTGTGACAATATTAGTGCCACCCAGCTGAGCTCTAATCCTGTGTTTCACTCAAAACTGAAACATGTTGTTATTGATTCTCACTTCATTCGACAAAGGTTTCAATCTGGTGCTCTACAAGTGTCTCATGTATCTTCAAACGATCAGTTAGCTGATGCACTGACGAAATCACTACCCCGCTCACAGTTCTGGCTTCTTAAAGACAAGATTGGACTCATTGACCCCGTCCATCTTGAGGGGGCATGTAAGCAAGTATCCAAGTGTGGAACTAACTCCAACTAAACCTCCTGAAGAATAGGATTTAAGCAAGTGATAAGATTGTTATCGAATGGAACTCTAATTATTGTGTTTGATTAGAACTCTGCAACATTGTTTCTACTGTATATATATAACCTCTGATTCAATGAATAAAGGTGAGCTTTTACGTTCCATAATCAGATTGCATCTCCACAAAAGATTCATCTATTGCAAATATAGGTGTATGAGATGATTTAGTCTAGATTTAAAAGCTTAAGTGGAGAAGGCCCCTTAGAGATTGGAGAAGAAATCTATTAATCTTTTTATCTAATTTCTTATCCAAAGTGGTAATGTCTTGTGAGGTGAAGGATAAATTGATATGGATTTCAAACTCTATTGGGATGTATACTGTCAAGTCCATGTGTGGGCTTTTATCATCTCCTCCTCAATATGGTACTTGTTTTTTCTTTCAATGGTCTATGAAAAGGTTTAGTCCCTCCTAAAATGGATGTTTTTTTTTTGTTGGTTGGCTATTCTTAATAGAATCAACACCATAGGAGTTTTAGGGAGAAAAGGCATTATTTGAGTTGAGGATGCATTCTGTCCAATATGTTTTCTATCTAAAGAGTCAGTGGAACATCTCCTTATTCATTGTCAAAACCACTAGAAAATTTGGTCTAGATTCATGGAATGGTGAGGTTTATCCCGGTGTTTGTCCTAGCAGTTAATTTATCAGATTTCCTTAGTAGATCATTAGGCACCTTGGACTCCACTCAACTTTAACTACTCAGGCTTCCTATACTCTTTCTTGGTCTAGATTCATGGAATGGTGGGTTTTATCCCGGTGTTGTCCAAGCAGTTTATCAGATTTTCTTTAGCAATGGAAAGTTATGGTTAAAGGAAAATTTCAAAGGAAGGTAGAATTTATGTTATTTTTTTTGTGATTATATAGTCTTTATAGCTCATTCGTAATGACCTGATCATCTTTAATAAAAAAAGCCAGATTATGATACTTTGTTTCTTCTTATCTTAATGTGTAGTTAAAAGCTATTTTTTCTTTTTTTCATATAATGTCCTCGATTTGCTTATATATTTTGATGGGTTGGTTAGATGGACTAATCATAAAAGTGCTAGACCTCTTAATTATTATATAGTCTTAACGAGCAACTCAATGGCTAAAATTAAATGTGGATGGATCTTCCACTGGAGAACCTGGTAATGCTGGTATTGGGGGTGTTCTTCGAGTTCATAAGGGTGTAGTTCAATGTATGTATAGATCTATACCAGTAGGGATTAAAGATTCTAATGAAGCAGAGCTAATTGCAGTGATTAGAGCATTGGAACTATCATCTACTAGAGAAGAATGTACAGGGAAGAGAATTATAGTTGAATCTGATTCCACCAATGTGATCAACAGGATGATTAAAGAGTCTAATAGACCATGGAAATTCTATGTGCTTTTCATCCTTGCATCTAGATTTTCTTCAGGTTTGAGACTGGTAAAGTATTCAAATATTTTAAGGGAGGGTAACAGTATGACAGACGCCCTTACAAAACAAGGTTTTACTAGAAATTATGAATTGATGACTTGGTTTTAACCATTTTTTTTTCAGGTTACTTATCTATGTTATGATCACCATGGAGATTTCATGTATTTGGCTTCTTTAAAGTTCGGGTTGATATTTTGATTTCATTAATTTCCGAGAAGAGGTAGACTGGTGGTCGTTGATAAGAGATAGAATCGAGCAAGAGATGGATCTCTAACAATATTCTACCACTACTACTCTGGTTACGTATCGAATCCAATCTATCTACCAAATCATAAATTGATGGTATTAAATCCAACTATGAAAACTTTTAAAACCAAATCAAAATGTATTGTTATTTTTTTTTATGATTTTTGTAAAAACAAAAACGGATAGGTTTTTACATTTTGTTTTCAAAAGTTAAAAAAAATAAAACAAAAGGCATTAATTCTTTATTTTATCTTAAATTAGCCTCTTAAAACTAAAATGGCTAAAATAAGGTGCAGTAAAAGGCTATTATCAAGCACATAATAACCCTCCTAACAAACAAAGCATAAAACCTAATTTATGTTCAATCATTTTTATCTTTGTTGTGGCAAGAAATTAAGATTGAATTTCAAATAGATGTCGATGCAAAATAGGAAACTACAAAAGACATGCGTAATATACTAATTTTGTTGATTGCTTTCAAGGCGTGCTGATTAGGGAGACAAAAAGGATAATGCTTAATAGTTCAGGGCAAAATAGATCAATTTTAAACTTTGAGGGCTAACTTAAACTAACCCGATATAGTTGGGGGATTTACTTGTAGTTACCTCTTGTCATATTTTTGCTTACAAATGTTTTGGACTGACTTGACGCCAAATGGGAGAATACTAGCTTTGATACCCGCGCGATGCCGCGAGTTATTTTTTTTGCATAAAAAATATTAAAAAAATAAAAATTTAAAAATCTTGGGTTTTTCTACAAAGTTATACCCAAGAATCTCGGGTTTGGCTGCAACGCCTGACCTAAGAGTAATATTTATAATATTAATAATAAAATTAAACTTGCATGACCCAAGTTTAAGTGAGTCTGGCTGTAACACCGGACCCAAGAATACTGGATGTGGGTCTGGCTATAAGGTCGTGTCATAAAAGTGTGATAATTAAATAAATTAATTAAAAAAACAAAGAAAAAAAATCAACTGGAAGGAAAAACTAATGAAGAAAAAGAAAAAAAAAAAAACATTGAATTAATTGGGTCAACCTTTTAAACCAGGTTATCCCGTAAAACCTGAGATTTGCGTCATGAAAGTTTGATAACTAAATAGAAAAAGAAATGACGGGTTTACCTAGAATTAACGGGGTTAACCCATCAAACCAAGTTAACCCGTCAAGCCCAGGATACGTGTCATGAAAGTATGAAAGTCTGATAATTAAATAGAAAGAAAATTAATTTTAACAAACTAAACTAAATGAAAAAAATAACTCGTCAAATCAGGTTAACCCATCAAACCCAAGATTCGTATCATGAAAATATGATAACTAAATAAAAAAAATTTAACATTAACAAACTAAATCAAACAAAAAAAATTCATTAAAAAAAATAAAAAGAAAAAACAAAAGAAAAAAACAGTTATATAATATAATACAATATAATAATAATTATAATTATAATTATAATGAAAAAACATGGGGAAAATTTAAAAAAATGAAAAAAAAAGTGGGAAAAGCTAAAGCTAAAGCTAAATTATCAACCAACTCAATATTGAAAAAATAAATTTAACAAAGATAATTTTAAAGAAAAAACATGTGGGGGAAACACTGTAGCCAAACAAAAACCATGTAAGGAAAACACTGTAGTAATTCATAGTACTTTTTTTTTTAAAAAAAAAGCTACAAAGCTAATCTCTCAACCAGCTCACTATATAAAAAAAACCGACAAAGGCTATCTAAAAAAAAAAAAGTCAATTTTGGGTAAAAGAAATGAAAAAAAAATGTACAAAAAAGGAAACAAAAGCGAAAAAAAAAACACGTAGGGAAAGCTACAGTGTTTTAAAGAAAAAGACAAAAAAACTAAATTTTCAATCAGCTCAATAGTAAAAAAATAAAATCAACAAAAATAATTCTGAAAAAAACAAAACAAAAAAAAAATATGTAAAAAATGACAATTTTGAAAAAAAAGAAAAATAAAGAAAAATAAAAAAATATATATGGGGAAACCTAAAGCTAGATTATCAGCCAGCTCAATATTGAAAAAATAATTTCGATAAAGATAATTTTTTAAAAAAATATATGAGGAAACACTGTAGCAAAACAAAAACTATGTAGGGGAAACACTGTAGCAATCCATATTATTTTTTTAAAAACAAAAACTATAAAGCTAAATTCTCAACCAACTTAATATAAAAAAAATAAAATCTACAAAGACCATTTTGAAAAAAAAAGAATAAAGAAATCATAAAAAAAAAAACAATGTATGAGAATATTATATCAATCCACAATGTTTTAAAGAAAAAAACTACATAGTTAAATTTTCAACCAGTTCAATATTTAAAAAAATTAGCAAAGATAATTTTGAAACAAAAAAATTTTTTTAAAAAAAGAAACAAAAAAAAGAAGAAGAAATCAATTTTGGGTAAAAAAAAAAGCAAAAAAAAACATGTAAAAAAAAAACAAAAGCAAAAAAAAAAAAAAAAAAACCTGCTACAGGGATATCCCACGCGTTTTAGAGTTCTTTAATAGTGCCTTTGTTTGTTCTGCTAAAATTTTATGTCGGGAAAACCGAGTGTTCAATTGCATCTAGAAAGTGAAATAGTGAATCCTTGTTGTGTGATCTATAAATTGGTATGCTGCTTTCATTTCATCGGCACTCTTTTTTTTATCTCAAATACCAGGAAACCAGCTGTCCCCTCCTGTTCAGAGCTTTGCTATGACCGAAGAAAATCAACAGATCAAGTCCCCTCAAGAACCACCTGCTGATCAAGCAGTACCACCCTTGCCAAGTAAGTATAAAGAAAAATCATTTTTTGATGTTTTGTTGTTTGTAAGAAGTACCATCACGTGATTCTGGCGATCACGATCGAAGGCAGAGATCCAAAAATGTTATTCCATCAAGGACTTGAAGGTTCTTAATTTATATGATCCGACCATTCGGGTCTGATTTTAACAACTATAGTTTCCCTCTAAAAACAAGGGGAAAGGATGATATACCTAAGATTCTATCAGTAATTCAAAACCATTATATTCGGAGAATCTTAAACATTAGTTTCCTAGTAGTAATATTTTTAGTTTGCTAACAATTATGGCATATTTTAATTTTCTTTTCTTTTCTTTTTTTCTCACACACGATTATGACATCTATGTTTTCCACTTATGAATGCTTTACTTTGGACAAGTTTAAGGAATGTACGGGTTGGGATCAAATCCTGCTGCAAAAACAACATGGCCTGAGTTAGTTGGCTTAACAGCGGAAGAAGCTGAAAGAAAGATAAAGGAGGAGAAGCCAGGTGCTCAAATTCAAGTTGTTCAACTTGATTGCTTTGTGACCATGGATTTTCGACAGAATAGAGTACGATTACACGTTGACTCATTAGGCAAAATCGAGAGAGCTCCTAGAATTGGTTAATCTTGCTTTTGTGTTTGAGAATGTACCGAGTCTATAAGTCGATCTTGGATTGGCTATGTGGTTTACCTTATGTTTGTAATAGGTACGTAAATTTGCCTGTGAATGTTGCGTGATATCATTTTCTTCTCTTTTCATGTCATTCACTATGGGTTGTCTTTGAATAGGGCATAAAATTTATGGGGTCCAAAATTGTCGGCATAATTGTTCAATATATCATTATAGGAAGGAAGTCTTGTTTCTTAAATCTCAGGGTCTCTTAAACTGAACTTGCTTGGATAAACCGAAACAAAATGACAACGAAATAGAGGAATCTTGCAAACTTTTGTCAGTGAGTGGAATGGGATATTGTTATCAAGGAGGGATTTTTCATCTCTGAAGGAGGGATTTTTCATGAGAACCTGAAATTCAATTGAATGGTGCCCACCAAGCCCAGTTCCACATTAAAAGCAAATGGAAGCAACACAAGAAAGATAGAACAATAAGCAACACAAAATTATGTTGAATAGGGTAATACTATAAACTCTAATTTAAAATTTTATTACTAAATATTTCACCACACAAATATTTTGATCAAAACTCTCTATTATAGCACTTTTAATATACTACTAACAAGTTTTAAACAAAACTGAAAAAATAATAAAATACTTCTAAACCAAATAAGAGAAAGAATCCTAAATAAACTAGTAAAATATCAAATGTCAAATAGTAAGTTCTAAGCATTATCATAAAGTCTTCCCAATACCAATTGCTACAAAATTTAACCCTAAAGAAACCAAGGTCTCTGGAAGCTTCTAGCAAAATTTCAACTTTATCCAACTGTTGGATTAAAATATATACATGTTAACATAAAATTACGCATTAGAAAAAATCTCTTAGATAAGTGTCCCCTTGTTGGAGAGAACTCGTCCTTGAGTTCTGGCCACCACCCACCTATATGTTGTTGTTATTATGGACCATCAAAAGGGATACCCTTGCACTCCACTAACCTCTGGTGTGCTGACACTATACAGTTAGCCAACTCAAATAAAGTTGGCCGAGAATCAATGCCCTAAACACTCTGATTCTATGTAAAACCATTACTCGTAGCCAATGGTTTGTTCCACATCATGCCCTTTCTCACATCATTTTAATTCTTTATAATCTCCTTCTTCTCTTACTTTTCTTATTCATTCTTCATAAACTTGGATAAAAACAATATATTTTTACCTTTGGACTTAACAACTACCCCTTCTCTCCTCGACTCTAATACTGTACGCTTCCCTTTTATATTGAGAGTGTACGTATTACATCATTTGTCATGCATGATATTTCTATCATATTATCATCGTCTATCTTGTCATAACCCATTTTTGGGTGACTCCCAAATTCATTTTCCTTTTCTTAAAAAAAAAAAAAACAAACTGCCCGGTGCCGTTTTGAACGGCACTGTGCAGTTCTTCTCCCCTGCAAATGCAGAGACAGGGGAGAAGAAGATTTTTGAAATATTTTCTTCCCGCTCTCTCTCTCCACCCCACTTGCACAAAAATCCCGCATAACCCATACCCACACAACCATACCCTGCAACCATTATGGAAGAAACATGAGACATACAGAGACCCATGCCCTGCACTGGAACAGGCATGGTGACCCTCTCCCTCGACATTCTATAAATATAAGGGAAGATTACAGGACAAAAGGGGGGGCAAAATTTTGGTGAATGAGAGAGGCAAACAACAGAGTCAAGGGAGGGGGGATGGTTTTGAAAGGAGAAAAGACGGAGAGCATTTGAAAACAGAGAAGAGAGAAACCGAACAGAGGAGAGGAGAGGAAGAACCACCAGCTGTGGTCCGCATAGCCGCCTCCACCGTTCCTCCCAGTCGCCCCGCAGCAACTCCACCTTGAGCCATCTTCCAAGAGAAAGAAAGAGGAAGAAGAGACAGAGGAGCAGGAGACAGAAATGGGAAGGAGAAGAAACACACAAAAAAAACACAGAGCAGAGAAAGGGCAGAACCGCCGTCTGGCATCGCCATCCACTGCGAGCACAGCCATTCGGCCACCACCATCCAGCACCGCCATTCCGCCACCACCAACACTGCCAACTCCAGCAGAACCAGAGAGGGAGAAGAGAAACAGAACAGAACCGAGAGAAAGAAAACCAGGGGAGGAGTAGAAGGGGGGAAGAAGAAGAACCACCGCCGGCCACCTTCAACCCGGCAGCGCCACCGTTGATCTTCCTCTCCACAGCCACCAGTAGCGCCGAGCAGAGAAACAGAGGAAGATAGCAGAAACAGAAAAAAAACAACAGAGCAAAAAACACAGGGAAAGAAGAAGAAAAGGGGCGACCACCACCTCTGTCGCCTCTGCTGTCGCCAGCAGTCGCCACCTCCCCTGCTGCCTCCGCTGCCGCCAGCAGTCGCCAGCGTCGCCACAGCTCCAGGTAACTTTCTCCCCTCCCCTGTCTTTTTTTAGCTGCATCTTCATTTGCATGCAGAACGTGAGCAATTCACGTTCTGCAGCAAATGAAGATTACAGTAACTAGCTAATTATATTTTCTTTGGTTATGGGCTGGAACATCAGCCCAGCCCACGCGGCTGGGCTGAGTCCACCCCACAGTATATGGGCCGGGTCAGGCCCATCCCAGGATGGGTGGGCCAGGTCCGGCCCGTTTTTTTTTTTTTTTTGTAAAAAGAAAAATTAAAAAATATTTTTGGAATTTTACAATTTTCCCGCGTATTTTTATGTCATTGTGATTAATATCAAGCAGTATTTTTTATGTCGTTAAAAATGAAAAATCTGATATTAAAATATCCGGTTTTCATCAAAACTTCAAAAATACAAAAAAATTTGAAAAAAAAAATGTTTTATGCGTACGGCCAAGTGTCTCAAAGCTAAAAAATCATATTGTGTTTTTCATACACCAAAAAACAATGTTTTAGCATGCAATTTTGACTTTAATAACCAGTTTAGTAAAGTCAAGAGAACATTGGCCAAAATTTCAAAAACCATAAAAATTTTATTTTGTTTGTCTTTTAGTATCCGGGGTACGAAATTACATGTAATGCGTATTTCTGATATTAAATTTTTTTTTCTTTTTCAACGTTAGAACGGTTAGGTTTTACCCCATTAAGATAAGAACCTCCTTATTGAGGAGGGCTTTTCTTGAATCTTAGACAGACAAGACCAACAATAAAAAAACATGACAAGACCTTAGATTTTTATCAGACAATAAAACAATGCAGCTTACCTTAGGTAGGGCGTATTTGGGGTGCTAATACCTTCCCTTTACGCAACCAATCTCCGTACCCGATCTCTGAGACCAGTTAGGGTTCCTAGTGACCAGAATATTAGGTGGCGACTCCCATTCCATTTTTCCAATGATAAGAGACAAGAATTCCTTGTCTCCCCATATTTTCCAGACACACATCCATTGAGTGTGGGTGGGCGATCGCCGTGACGCCGCACACGTGCGACATACCTAACAATAGATGATATGCACCCATAGACATCACATCACACAAATAACCATCAAAATATCTCTTGCCTATATAAAATGAAACAAGACAGTGTTTGTCCATCATTACCATGCTATCTTGGTTTAGCCACTTTAATTTGTAAGGTTTTAGGTCTTTTTCTATCTTGAGTTACAACTTCTCTAATGCCTCGACTGACATCATGTTCTCACAATTGCCACTGTCAATGATCAAATTGCATACATTGTCTTTTATCACTTCCCAACATCATGGTGACGTTGAAAAAAGAAAAAAGAATAAATATTTGACATTTTGTTTTTAAAGGGGAAAAATCTTGTGTAAGGAGTTGCTACCTAGTATTATGGTCACTAGGAACCTTAACTAGTCCACAAAGATTTGATGGTACGAGACTGATTAAACTAAAAAGAAGATACTTTCACCCCTAAAGCGTCCTACCTAAGGTAGGCTGCATTGCTGGTTTTGCCTTAAATTGCTAAGGGTTGGTAGTGCTATGCTATCAAAGGTCTACCTATAGTATTCCTGACTCTGGAATCAGTGAATATTCAACTAAAAATGCTTCAAACTCTAGCATTAATAAGTGTTACATGACAAAATAGTCTGATATTTCTGACTTTAGCGTTAATGAATAATGAGCTAAGATTTATTTCTAAATCTAGTTCTAATATTCTTAACTCTAGCGTTAGTGAATACTAAGAGTATCCTTAACTCTGATATTGATGAATACAAATATCACTAACTCTAACATCAATCAATATTAAGATAATATTTCTAATTTTGACATTAGTAGATTTTGCTTAAAATTTAAAATTCGTTAGTGAATATGTATGTATGTATGTATATGGCAATGGCTCATTGTTAATATTAACCTTAAAAATTAGAATTAAATGTCAAAATATTTTTGGTCTGATTAATGAAGGAAAACAAGGCTGGGTTATTATTATTTTTTGAAAATTTGAATATGTCGGCTCAATGGTCCTTTTAATTTTGATCAAGTTCTAAGACTTTATAAACTTGTTATAAAGTTCAAAATACATGTGAAATATTTTTGTATTTTATTTTTATTTTTTGTGATAATGTTTAAAAAAGTGCTAAAATATGCACAAAAAAAAAGTTTTTTGGTTTTTTTTTTATTTTGTGAAAAAACGAAACAAAGGTTTATATATATATATATATATATATATATATATATATATATATATATATATATAATCCCAAGATATGCCACAATGATGCTTTTTAAAAAGGCTTGGCCATGCAATTTAAAAGAAAACTTCTGAAGAAAAAAATTTGAAAATAAAAGAGAAATTTTTATAAACCCATTGTCTAAACAAGATGTAACCTCAAGGACCATTTAAAAACTAAATGTACCATGTTCTATTATACTACTGTAGGAAGCAAAGAAAACACATTGAGTGCAAATACAAAAACAAAACCCTTTCATAGCAAGAGCAAGGTTAACTCCTACACTAACTAAAAAAAACTCTTTTCTAAAGGGAAATATAGACTAATAAAAGTCCTATCCTAGTGTTGTCATGAAAAATAAACCATGTAAATTGCTGTATAGAGCAAAATCAAAGAAGGTCTCTTTTATTATCCATGAGACCAAACTATACACTAAGCCTTTTTAGCAAAGCTACAACCCTAAAAAAAAAAAAAAAAACTAAGGATGATTATTTTTTGTTCGGTTCGGTTTTTACCTATAAAAATAACCAAACTGTTTTTTTTTAAACCCGAAACCGGTTCAAACCGACCGGTTTCGGTTATGTTCGGTTATTTTTTATTAAAAACCAAAAATTATTGTTTTTTGTGGTTTTTTTTTTGTAATTTCCAATGGGTTTGGTTTTGGTTTGGCTCGGTTTTTTTAGTTTTTTTGGTTTTAGACTTATGGAATCTAAACCGAACCAGTCGGTTTTTTAAATATTTTAATCGGTTTTTTTTACGGTTCGGTTTTTTTAGTTATTTTTTTTTTGTTTTCTCGGTTTAATCGATTTTTCAGTTTTTTTACGCACCCCTAATAAAAACCCTTCATCCTTCTCATGTGCCCAGGACACTTCATGTAGAAAACACATATACTTAAGAGTAAAAACAATATAGTTCCTTCTTCAGAGCACAAGCCATACAGCTCAAAACCAATACACATGAACCTCGAGCATGACCAACATGTTGGAAGAAAATTAGTGCAGTAACTTATTATGATAGTCTGACCAATAGCGTAACGGGTGCTACCAATCTAGTTTGTCCTAATTTTCTGGTCCAAAGCAGGAAAACAATAACAACACAAGTAATTTTGGTGGTCTTCTCTGTTTTATTGAGTTGTATGTCTTCCAGGTTAGGGAGAGAGTGATAGTGAGGATTGAAAAGGTTGTTTCAGTTTAATCCGACTAGTCGTAACGTTACTAGCTATATATTGAGTCAATGCCAGCCATGTGGTATTCAATCCTGACACGTAGCTAGTTAGAATTGATGCAGAACTGGACCATTTATAATGCTCAAGAAACAGAGGATCGGTTTATTAAGGAAGACAGAGCCCTTGGTACTTGGCAGATTAATTCAGATAACTTGCTGTACTACTTCCAACTATAACTATGCATGTCTTTTAAGATTACCTCCTGCTTCGTGCTTAGTAAAATGCTTCATGATTTGTTACCATGTTTGCTTTCTTATGTGATACATCAACATAAAAAAAAGGGAGAGATACCGTGTTATGTATTTTATTTAAATTGCATCATTGTTTTGCAGGTGATCTTTCATGTATCGCATGCAGGAACTCCTCTGATTCACCAAATAGATCTTACATGAGTTCTTAATAAGGTCCTTGAAGAAAAGTAATAATTAACGGCCACCTGAAAGGAGGGACTCTGCAACCGAGGACGAATGTCCAAATGCCTTGTCCATAGAAGAAGGATAAGAATTGGCAAACTCATCAAAACCTTCACGATGTGAAAATGTTAGGCCACTTGCAGAAAGACAAAGTGGTGAAATGTCAGGCAGAGGAACATCCCCCTCTAAGAACTGCACTACTTGCCGCATGCTTGGCCTTGCTGAAGGCTCAGAATGAGAGCACATCAAACCAAGTTTCAATAACAATTCCATTTCCTCTGCAATATATTCTGTACCCAAATTGGGATCCCTTGCCTCCAGAATTTCACCTCCAAGCCATCGACTAAACACCCAATCAACCAAGATTATATCCTCAGTTGGCTGTATTGGCCTTCTACCAGAAGCAACCTCAAGCAGGAAGGCCCCAAAAGCGAACACATCAGTGCTTGTCGTGGCCTTTCCAGTTCGTGCATGCTCAGGTGCGAGATACCCAAGAGTTCCGACAACGTGGGTCGTTTGAGGATCTGTTCCATGGTCATACAATCTTGCAAGGCCAAAATCCCCTAATCTTCCATTCAATTCACCATCTAGCAAGACATTACTAGCCTTGACATCTCTATGAATCACAACTTGCTCCCATTCTTCATGTAGATAAAATAGCCCTGAAGCTACGCCTTTGATGACTCTAAATCTTAGGCTCCAATTGAGGGCGACTGTTGGTTGGTCATAGAGGTATTTGTCTAAACTTCCATTAGGCATGTAGTCATATACCAAAAGTAGCTCTCCTCTACGCCGGCAGTACCCCAAGAGAGGGACTAAATTCCGGTGACGAAGGCGACCAATGCTGACAATTTCCGCCACAAATTCCCTCATCCCCTGTCTTGATTCATGAGACACCCTTTTCACTGCAATCTGAATCTTAGAGGTTGGCAAGACACCTTTGTAGACTCTACCAAACCCACCACTACCCAACAGCTCCTCGTCTCTAAATCCTTTGGTGGCAGTATAAAGATCTTTGTATTTAAATCGGTGAGGCCCATAGTCAAGCTCCCAATCTTCTAGCACTTCTGCAAACTTCCTTGTCCTTCGTATGGCATAAGATGTACTCGAGACTGCTACTAAAACCAAACTTAAACAAAGCACAGGAAGTTCAATGGTTAAGAATTTGGATGTCTTCTTTGGTCCTACTCGAGGAAGCTTAGGAAGGCGAGAGATATGTAGTGCTTCAGCTAGGCCATTCATCTTGAAGCTCCAGCCCAACACATAATGAGACGTGAAAACAGAACCGGTGGATGATGAGAATCCGATATACATACTACTGTTTAAGATTGGCGACAAATCACAAGACAGAGTCAAAAGTGGTCTACTGGGTTTATCAACATCAATCGGAGCTATAGTGACATCAAGTTGCTTCTCCTTGCCATCATATTCCATCCAAACTTGCATTGGATGGCCACTAATTAGTGTCAAGTTTGTGAGCTTACCATTAAGTTGAGAATAATATCCTGCTGAAGCAGATCGTTCAGACTCTAAACCATTAATATCAATCCCAACATGGTTATCATCGATATCATTGAACTCGCTGCTGTATATCGTGTCAAGCTCCACAGCAACAACATGGTTGGTCTGATTCCCATTGTTGGTCTTATTAAATAGACCAAGGTACTGGCTTGGAAGAGCTCCTGGGAGACCTCTTGTGGGTGCAATGACAAAGGCAATACCATGGCCACCAAGAGTTGGATATTCAGGTATGATAGCGAAAACAAAGGTAGTGGAGAAGGTGAAAGCAGTGCTATTTATAGAGTTCTTGAAGGTTACTGGGTTTGGATAGAAGGCGTGACTCGTTCGTTGCTTGGTTTCATTGGTTAGCCTCAAAAGGCCATTGGAGGTTAACTCAGCTAAGCCGTCAAGGCTTAGATTAGTGGATCGGAAGCCAGAGTAGGTGAAGTTGAAGTTGAAGTTGAGTTCTTGAGAGGCTGCTATTGCTAAGCTAAATAAGACACGCACCATTAAGACAATTCTGAATAACATTGCAACTGTATTTGTCTCTACCCACCAGTTTCTTGTTCATGTTGTTAGTTATAATGGAGTATCCACGCCATCAAAGAGTTAATGATAGAGCCAATTAGCCAAACAATGAGGAGAATCTTTCCATTCAATGGTTGAGATAATCTAACTTGTCAAACTTTCAGGTTGATGTGAAAGCACAACCATAATTTTAAGGCAATATGAAAGATTAGTCAATTTCGGCAACTCTTCTGTGAAATTTCGCGGTTTGGCATAGTTTTGAGTTACAGTTGAATATTTTTTTCATACTCAACGTTAACTACTCAGGCTTCCTATACTCTTTCCTGGCTTGACCATAAGTGCTCAAGACTTTTTCTAGATGCCTCTGACCAAGTTCGGGCTTAAACTTTAGGTGGTTCGACACAATACATTTTTTGATCTATCTAGGACTTGATACTAGCCCATTTCCTTACGTATCGAATCCAATCTTGCTACCAAATCATAAGTTGATGGGTACTAAATCCACCTATGAAAACTTTTAAAACCAAATCAAAATGTATTGTTTTTTTTTTTGTTTTTTTTAAAACAAAAACGAATAGGCTTTTACATTTTGTTTTCAAAAGTTAAAAAATAAAAGAAAAAACATTAATTCTTTATTTTATCTTAAATTAGCCTCTTAAAACTAAAATGGCTAAAATAAGGTGCAGTAAAAGGCTAATATCAAGCACATAAATTATAAATGAATGAAAGGATAAGAGTCAATCTACCCAAATTAAAAGGATTGAAAATTATAAGTGAGGAAGGATTGAAGGAACCTTCCAATCCTTTTTTATACATGTCTTCATCCTTTTTGCCAAATGATACTAAATGCTTCCTCACTAGTCCCTCCCCTCTGATCCATCCTTAAACCCTCCTAACAAGCAAAGTATAAAACCTAATTATAATTATAAGTCTTTGCAAAAAAAAAAAAAAAAAAACGAGTATGTTCAATCATTTTTATATTTGTTGTGGCAAGAAATCAAGGTTGAATTTCGAGGCGTGCTGATTAGGGAGACAAAAAGGATAATGCTTAATAGTTGAGGGCAAAATAGATCAATTTTAAACTTTGAAGACTAACTTAAACTAACCCTATATAGTTGGGAGATTTACTTGTAGTTATCTCTTGTCATATTTTTGCTTACAAATGTTTTGGACGGACTTGACGCCAAATGGGAGAATATAGTGCCTTTGTTTGTTCTGCTCAAATTTTATGTCGGGAAAACCGAGTGTTCAATTGCATCTAGAAAGTGAAATAGTGAAACCTTGTTATGTGATCTATAAATTGGTATGCTGCTTTCATTTCATCGGCACTCTCAAATACAAGGAAACCAGCTGTCCCCTCCTGTTCAGAGCTTTGCTATGACCGAAGAAAATCAACAGATCAAGTCCCCTCAAGAACCGCCTGCTGATCAAGCAGTACCACCCTTGCCAAGTAAGTATAAAGAAAATAATTTTTTGATGTTTTGTTGTTTGTAAGAAGTACCATCACGTGATTCTGGCGATCACGATCGAAGGCAGAGATCCAAAAATGTTATTCCATCGAGGACTTGAAGGTTCTTAATTTTTATGATCCGACCATTCGGATCCTGATTTTAACAATTATAGTTTCCCTCGAAAAACAAGGGGAAAGGATGATATACCTAAGATTCTATCAGTAATTCAAAACCATTATATTCGGAGAATCTTAAACATTAGTTTCCTAGCAGTAATATTTTTAGTTTGCTAACAATTATGGCATATTTTAATTTTCTTTTCTTTTCTTTTTTTCTCACACACGATTATGGCATCTATGTTTTCCACTTATGAATGCTTTACTTTGGACAAGTTTTAGGAATGTACGGGTTGGGATCAAATCCTGCTGCAAAAACAACATGGCCTGAGTTAGTTGGCTTAACAGCGGAAGAAGCTGAAAGAAGGATAAAGGAGGAGAAGCCAGGTGCTCAAATTCAAGTTGTTCAACCTGATTGCTTTGTGACCATGGATTTTCGACAGAATAGAGTACGATTACACGTTGACTCATTAGGCAAAATCGAGAGAGCTCCTAGAATTGGTTAATCTTGCTTTTGTGTTTGAGAATGTACCGAGTCTATAAGTCGATCTTGGATTGGCTATGTGGTTTACCTTATGTTTGTAATAGGTACGTAAATTTGCCTGTGAATGTTGCGTGATATCATTTTCTTCTCTTTTCATGTCATTCACTATGGGTTGTCTTGGATAAGGCAAAGCACACAAGTCATAAAATTTATATATGGGGTCCAAAATTGTCGGCATAATTGTTCAATATATGATTATAAGAAGGAAGTCTTGTTTCTTAAATCTCTGGGTCTCTTAAACTGAACTTGCTTGGATCAACTGAAAGAAAATGATAAAGAAATAGAGGAATCTTGCAAACTTTTGTCAGTGAGTGGAATGGGATATTGTTATCAAGGAGGGATTTTTCATCCCTGAAGGAGGAATTCCAAGAGAACCTGAAATTCAATTGAATGGTGCCCACCAAGCCCAGTTCCACATTAAAAGCAAATGGAAGCAACACAAGAAAGATAGAAGAACAAGCGACACAAAATTATGTTGAATAGGGTCACAATATAAACTTTAATTTGAAATTTTATTACTAAATATTTCACCACACAAATATTTTGATCAAAACTCTCTATTATAGCTCTTTTAAGTTGCTTTATACTAGTAAAAAATCTTAAACAAAGTTGAAATAGTAATAAAATACTTCTAAATCAAATAAAAAAAAATCCTAAATAAACTAGTAAAATATAGCAAATTTCAAATAGAAACTTCTAAGCATTACCATAAAGTTTTCTCGATACTGATTGTTAGAAAATTTAACCCTAAAAAAATCATAGTCTCTAGAAGCTTCTAGCAAAATTTTTAATTGATCCAACAATTGGATTAAAATTTATACATATTAACATAAAATTATGCATTAAAAAAAAATCACCTACATAAATGTTTCTATGTTGAAGAGAACTCGTCGAGTTGTAGCCATCCATCCATCTATGTTGTTGTTATTATGGACATCGAAAGGGATATCCTTGCACTCCACTAACCTCTAGTGTGTTGACTATACAATTAGCCAACTTAAATAAAGTTGGTCAAAAATCAATGCCTCAAAACACTCTGATTCTTTGTAAAACCATTACTTGAATTCGTTCTTTGACAGACAGACTTGCTACTTGGCAGATTAATTCAGATAACTTGTTGTACTACTTCCAACTATAACTATGCTTAGTAAAATGCTTCATGCTTGGTCTTTTAAACATTACCTCTTGCTTCATGCTTAGTAAAATGCTTCATGATTTGTTACCATGTTTGCTTTCTTATGTGATACATCAACATAAACAAAAGGGAGAGATACTGTGTTATGCATTAGATTTAATTTGCATCATTGTTTTGCAGGTGATCTTTCATGTACATCTCCTAAAGGCAGTTTACTAAACTTTTTTTTAAAAAAAAACCCACTCATAAGGTAATGTATTGCATACAGGAACTCCTCTGATTCACCAAAAATATCTTACATGAGTTCTTGATAAGGTCCTTCAAGAAAAGTAATAATTAACGGCCACCTGAAAGGAGGGACTCTGCAACCGAGGACGAATGTGCAAATGCCTTGTCCATAGAAGAAGGATAAGAAATGGCAAACTCATCAAAACCTTCACGATGTGAAAATGTTAGGCCACTTGCAGAAAGACAAAGTGGTGAAATGTCAGGCAGAGGAACATCCCCCTCTAAGAACTGCACTACTTGCCGCATGCGTGGCCTTGCTGCAGGCTCAGAATGAGAGCACATCAAACCAAGTTTCAATACCAATTCCATTTCCTCTGCAATATATTCTGCACCCAAATTGGGATCCCTTGCCTCCAGAATTTCACCTCCAAGCCATCGACTAAACACCCAATCAACCAAGATTATATCCTCAGTTGGTTATATTGGCCTTCTACCAGAAGCAACCTCAAGCAAGAAGGCCCCAAAAGCGAACACATCAGTGCTTGTCGTGGCCTTTCCAGTTCGTGCATGTTCAGGTGCGAGATACCCAAGAGTTCCGACAACGTGGGTCGTTTGAGGATCTGTTCCATGGTCATACAATCTTGCAAGGCCAAAATCCCCTAATCTTCCATTCAATTCACCATCTAGCAAGACATTACTAGCCTTGACATTTCTATGAACCACAACTTGCTCCCATTCTTCATGTAGATAAAATAGCCCTGAAGCTACGCCTTTGATGATTCTAAATCTTTGGCTCCAATTGAGGGCGACAGTTGGATGGTCATAGAGGTATTTGTCTAAACTTCCATTAGGCATGTAGTCATATACCAAAAGTAGCTCTCCTTTACGCCGGCAGTACCCCAAGAGAGGGACTAAATTCCGGTGACGAAGACGACCAATGCTGACAATTTCGGCCACAAATTCCCTCATCCCCTGTCTTGAATCATGAGACAACCTTTTCACTGCAATCTGAATCTTAGACGTTGGAAAGACACCTTTGTAGACTCTGCCAAATCCACCACTACCCAACAGCTCCTCGTCTCTAAATCCTTTGGTGGCAGTATAAAGATCTTTGAATTTAAATCGGTGAGGCCCATAGTCAAGCTCCCAATCTTCTAGCACTTCTGCAAACTTCCTTGTCCATCGTATGGCATAAGATATACTCGAGACTGCTACTAAAACCAAACTTAAACAAAGCACAGGCAGTCCAATGGTTAAGAATTTGGATGTCTTCTTTGGTCCTACACGAGGAAGCTTAGGAAGGCGAGAGATATCTACTGCTTCAGCTAGGCCATTCATCTTGAAGCTCCAACCCAACA
The DNA here is from genome assembly GCF_000002775.5 of Populus trichocarpa. Taxonomy (NCBI): domain Eukaryota; kingdom Viridiplantae; phylum Streptophyta; class Magnoliopsida; order Malpighiales; family Salicaceae; genus Populus; species Populus trichocarpa. Next base: position 6,750,724 of record NC_037290.2, read on the forward strand.
CGTACTGGGACGCGAAATATGAATTACTAGTGGATGATGAGAATCCAATATACATACTACTGTTTAAGATTGGCGACAAATCACGAGACAGAGTCAAAAGTGGTCTACTGGGTTTATCAACATCAATCGGAGCTATAGTGACATTCAGTTGCTTCTCCATGCCATCATATTCCATCCAAACTTGCATTGGATGGCCACTAATTAGTGTCAAGTTTGTGAGCTTACCATTAAGTTGAGAATAATATCCTGCTGAAGCAGATCGTTCAGAGTCTAAATCATTAATATCAATCCCAACATGGTTGTCATTGATATCATTGTACTCGCTGTTGTATATCGTGTCAAGCTCCACAGCAACAACATGGTTGGTCTGTTTCCCATTGTTGGTGTTATTAAATAGACCAAGGTGCTGGTTTGGAAGAGCTCCTGGGAGACCTCTTGTGGGTGCAATGACAAAGGCAATACCATGGCCACCAAGAGTTGCATATTCAGGTATGATAGCGAAAACAAAGGCAGTGGAGAAGGTGAAAGCAGTGCTATTTATAGAGTTCTTGAAGGTTACTGGGTTTGGATAGAAGGCGTGACCCGTTCGTTGCTTGGTTTCATTGGTTAGCCTCAAAAGGCCATTGGAGGTTAACTCAGCTAAGCCGTCAAGGCTTAGATTAGTGGATCGGAAGCCAGAGAAGGTGAAGTTGAGATCTTGAGAGGCTGCTATTGCTAAGCTAACTAAGACACGCACCAAGAAGACGATCCTGAATAACATTGCAACTGTATTTGTCTCCACGCACCAGTTTCTTGTTCATGTTTGTTAGTTATAACGGAGTATCCACGTAATCCAAGAGTTTAGTCTTTGTGTGCTGGGAAATAATTATTTTTTGAAAAGTGGTTTTTTTAGATAATAAATTCTTGATAAGTGAAATTTTTTTTTTATGTTTAGTAGTATTATGAAAAATAAGTTGGAAAACACTTTTTAGTATTTAGTTATATCATGAAAAATAAGTTAAAAAATAAATTATTAATATTCTTTTTCAAGTTTATTGAAATAATAAGAAAAAAATTCTTACAAATTAAAAAGTCGAATAAGAATAAAATTAAAAAAAATCTAATTTCATAAATTATCTCAATTAAAATAAATAAAAATTAAAATAATAAAAATCAAATCTAAAATATAAAAAAGTTGAAAGATAATGAAATTAAAAAAAATTACAATTTCATAAATTATTTTAAATAAAATAAATAACAATCAAAAGAATGAGGACTAAATCTGATAGATAAAAAATTTAAATTAAAAAAATGATAAGAGAAAAACAAATAACAATTATAAAAATGAGAACCAAAAGTGATATAAAAATCAAATTAAATCAAATTCTAAGGGATAAAATTGAAAAAATAATATTCAAAACAAAATATATAACAATCAAAATTTTGAGAATCAAATTTAATAGAATCAGTAAATAACATGACATTTCTAAATTTTTCACAACTTCTGAAAAGTGTTTTCCACTTCAAATAAAAGAAAAATATTTTCATGTAAATTAATCTAAATTATTTTTTGATTGAAAAATATTTTTCATTAAACAATTATTTTAATAATAAATAAATAAATAAAATTAAAAAGTTATTTTTAAGAAATCACTTTCGGTGAAATATTTCTTATTGATAGAGCCAATTAGTCAAACAATGAGGAGAATCTTTGTATTCAATGGTTGAGATAATCTAACTTGTCAAACTTTCAGGTTGATGTGAAAGCACAACCCTAATTGTAAGGCAATATGAAAAACTAGTCAATTTCAGGCTTTCAGCAACTCTTCTGTGAAATTTCGCGGTTAGGTATTGTTTCAGTTGCAGTTGAATAGATTTTTTTGAATTAAATTTAAATTCTTTTTAAATTAATTTTTTAATGTTTTTATATTATTTTTGATATATTGATGTAATAAATAAAATTTAAAAAATAAAAAATATTTTAATATATTTATAAATAGAAAACAATTTAAAAAAATATTATTCACTACTCTTCCAAGCAATAAGGTTTCTTTTAATATTTGAGTTCTTTCATAATCATTGAAGACTTATATAGTGTTTAATTTCAAGTTCTATAAAACTAATCAAAACATACACAAACAGATCTAAATACTCACATTAATAAAAAAAAAAAAAATAAGGTTGCTATGAAATCTGAGGGACACACATCCAGTTGCTCGTTCTTTTTTTTGTCCCCGCCTCTGAGCCTAAAACCTCCTTGAAAGAAATGTTAATTTCATTAGTTTTAGGTGTAAATAGCTATTTACACCTAGAATCTAGAATCGAATAATTGAAGTATGAATGTTATAAACGACATGATGATCGGTAGAGTTGTTTTTGGAAAGGATCGATCTTGACTAATTTTATAATTTTTTGTGGATGCAACTTCCACAGGTGCCCCCTGACAAAGGAAGGAGAGACTTGGTTTCTAATAGACATTCCTATTCAAAGATCAAAATTTCATTTACTGATGTAGAAGTGTTCTAAAATATGACATCTAATGCAAGAGAGATAAATCAATTCCAACTCGTCGCAAAAACTAAGATGTTAATCCCCTGATGGTACTGTATTATAAACAAGAGTTGCGTAAAATTTGAATTTTTTTTTTTTGTTTAAAATTAATTCTTTTATGTTTTTGGATTGTTTTGATATGCAGATATAAAAAATACTAAGAAACTCGTATGGTATCCTGAAAAAATCATTGGCAAGTGTTGGGCTCGAGCCTATTTGAAATAAAAAATGGATTCAGACGCACTGCTTGGACCCAAGTATGTTAGACTCGAGAAGCACTCCTGATCATGAGCATATTGGGCTTGGATGCATGCCTGAGTCTAAGAGGGTATTAAGGTGCCCAATCTCTCTACCAGGCATTGGGTGCATACCCAGCACCTGCTGGGCATGACAACATGCACAATAGGATAGGCGTGCGCCCATCCCAAAATGAGCTCCAGCATGTTGTTTGGCTCCATGCATCTATGTCTAGTATGGGCTGAGGCTGCCATGCTCGAGCCCATGCTCCTTGAGCCCCAACTGTATATAGGGCTCGAGCTTAGTAACCCGAGCCAAAAAGGTGTTTTTTAGGCCTATCTTTTAGGAGGTTTTTGAGTCCATATTATTTGAATCGAATAAGTAGTATATTATTGGGGCAGTAATTTATGTAAATGTACGGTTTGCTTGTACTCAAGTAGTTGTTGCTAGGATTTTTAAGTTCAGTAGTAGAATATTTCTTACTTGAGATCTAATTCCACTGTGACCCTTCTGAAAAAAAGATGTTCTATCATCCCATTATTGCATCTTTTTAATCAAAATATGCTAAGTGACATGTACCTAGTTTTTTTTTCTTTTTTTTAAAATGTATTTATTTCATTTTATTGTGCAATAAAAAAGTTAAAAGATTAAAAAGCCCTTAAACCCTAGAAAAAATCAATTAAAAAAAATCGTGTAAACTTAGATAAACAAGCCAAACCTGCTATCAAAGTCATAAAAATGAGATTACCATATAGAAAACAAATAAAAAACTTAAAGACTGGTTCTTAACTAATCTATTACCGAACTATAAAATTGAAAAGAACATAAATTAAAAAAAAAATCAATTCAAATTAATCCATAAAATTCACAACCTTGGTTATAATAATAGAATAACTCTATAAAAAAAAACTGAAAAAAAAACCATGCTTTTCCTTAAAAACAAATTAAGTAATAAGAAAAAATTCTTCAAGAAATACAACACAGGATTTTCTTAGGATGCCGAGTCATTATTTGCGTGGAACATCCATGGATAAGAAATAGCTGTCAAAAGGCTCTCTAAGAGTTCAAGACAAGGACTTGATGAGCTAAAAAATGAAGTAAAAGATGTTTTGAAACTTCAACACTAGAATCTAGTGAGGCTTCTTGGATGCTGCATTTAAAGAGATAAACGATATTGGTCTACGAGTTTTTACCTAACAAAAGCTTGGACTTTTTTTTTTTTTTTGTACGAGTCTCACAAAACCTTTTCAAAAAGTTGTTCCAATTTTTCAAATTTAGCACTATTAAGCTTTGATATGAAGAGTCAGTGGAACATCTCCTTATTCATTGTCAAAACCACTAGAAAATTTGGTTTATATTCATGGAATCACTACCACAATCTTTAGATTTACTGCCGAAATTTTTCGTCGATATTTGCACTACCATTCTGTTTGTAATTAATTTACTAATAAAATCACCGACGGAAATTCTCCATCAGTGAATCATTCGTCGGTAAAAAAGTAAGTCCATTGATAATAAAAAATATTATTACCGATAGATTTACTGACGGAAAAAACGAGCAAGAAAAAAATTACCCGCTTCATTCCGTCGGCAATTCCCTTGGAAAAATACCGTATGTAATTCCGTCGGTAATTATTTAAAAATATTAAAACAAAATCTATTTTACAAAACTATAAAATAATTAAAATAATATTAATCAACACTCTATAATACTCAAAATACTTAAAAAAAAGAAGAAGAAAATCAACTCAAACAAATTTGCAACAAATAAATAACACGAAAAAATAAATTCAACTAAAACAATTCATATGAAAAAAATTTAAAAATCCTATAAATAAATCAACTAAAAATTGATCTCATATAAAAAAAATCCTGCAACAACATTCATACAATTTTTAAGAACGAAAATAATTAAAAATAAAATAAAAAATAAATATAGTGAAAAAAACACGAAAAAAGAAGAAATTTTTTTTTACCTTTGTTGTTACCCATTTTTGGGTTCCCACACAAAAAATGAAAAAAATACAAAAAAATACATATAAAAACAATATTTGGAAAGAATCTAAAAAAATAATATGAGTGAGAAAAGGATGTTGTAATGCCCATCAAATGGCTAGGAATTGGTTGAGGAGGTTCAAAAATACAAGAATTGAAATTTGACCGTATATGTTTAACTGGTGAAACCCCTATTGACAAGGAAAATTTAATTTGAGGAAGAAAAGTTCAAAATCAGATATTTATGGACTCAATTAAATTTTATCTAATGTTTAATTGAATTTATGGAGGATTTAATTGCAATAAAAATTGATTTTTAAGTCAATTTAAGCTTTTATTGGAAGAAATTATAGTTTTGGTGTCCAATTATAATTTTGAAGAGTTGATTTGGTCAAATCAGGGGCTTAATTGTATAATTATTGAAGTTTGATGGCCAATTAGGGACTTGATTGACACAATCCAAAACCAAGGACCAAACCGGAAACGATGCTAAAATCAAGGGATCCAATTACAATTTATCCGGGGGCTTGATTACAAAAATATAAAAAACATCCAAGGACCAAATCAAAAATATTCATTTAAATTGGAAAACGGTGCCGTTTCACTGCACACTGTGCTGTCTCCTTTAAGCAATGGTTTCTGCAGTAAAAGGCAGTAAAGACAGTAGCGGTGGAGCTGCTTCAATCAGGGGAGCATGTCTCACGGCTGATATCCCTCGCCACCATGATGCACGCTGGCCGTTACAATCTTTCTGCAATAAATCCCGAAAAGCATGCATCCTCTGGCTATAAAAGCCAGAGGAGAGACGGACAAAAAGGGGAGAGGAGGGGGAAACATGGGAAGAAAGACGAGACAGAGGGGGAAAGAGGAGAGGAGCACGGCGAGCAGAAGAACCCGAGGGAGGGGGGGGGGGGGGAAGACAGAGGAGGCATAGCGAGCAGTACGTGAGAAAAAGAGAGCAGAACAGAGGGAGGAAAAAAGATTTAAAAGGCACAGAAAGGAACAGAGAAGAGGGAAGACGGAAGACGAGGAAGATATGAAAACAGGGAGGAGCTTGTTTTAAAACAGGGGAAGAACACCCGTTGGTGGCCATCGTCTTTTTCTCCCTAACTGCGAGCCGCTGCCATTCTCCATCACAAACGCACCAGCACTGCCAACGCCATCGTCATTTTTTCTCAGCTCACCATCTTCTTCCCCCGCTATAACACCATTGAAGAAAAGGCAGAAACCTGCGCCTCTGCACAGACGGGAAAAACAGCAGCAAAACACTTCCCGCCACAGCAGAGAAGAGCCACTGTCGCTCCGCCATCATCATCACCGCCAGCTTCCACTGTCCTCCCAGTCGACAACGGCACCATGAGAAGCAGAAGAAGAAAACAGAAACAGAGGAGAACAGAGCAGAGGAAAAAACACAGAGAAGAAGAAGAAGAAAGGCCGACCACCGTCCAAGCCATTCTCCGGTCAGCAACCGCCAGCAGCAGCGCCTTCAGAGCCACCGCAGTTCAGCCCTCTTCCCCTTTCCTTTCTTCTTCTTCTTCACCCCGGTCTCCACTGTTCGGCTAATGAACAGTGGAGAGTGAATTATAATTAATTCACTCTCCACTGTTCGTGTAGCATGTGAACAGTGGAAAGCCACTGTTTATAGCTGGGCCAATTCTGGCCCAGCCCGTATAACTGGGCCGGGCCAGGCCACGTCAAAATAGTTGGGCCGGGTCCGGCCCAATCCAAAAAATCCAAAAAAAACATTTCAGAAAATTTGTGATTTTTCCGAGTATTTTTTTACTGAATTTTGCTTGATATTGGTTTGTGTTTTTATACCGTAAAGATACAAATCCGATATTAAAATATCTGGTTTTCGTCAAAACATTGAAAAATAAAAAAAAAATCATATCATATTTTCATACAACAAAAATTCAAAATTATACATTAACATGTATTTTGGCTTTAATAATCAGTTTATTAAAATCATAAGAACTAGGCCAATATTTCAAAAAATTCCAAAACAAATCATTTTTATTTAATATTAAAGATTACGCGCTTCTACATAAGGCGTAGTCTTGATATTAAAAAGATAGCTTAAAAACAAACTTTAAAATAGTTAGGTTTTTTACTCGATAAGATAAGAACTTTCTTTCTGATGAGGACTTTTCTTAAACCATAGACAAACCAACAACTAAAAAACACAACAAGACCTTAGATTTTATCAGATAATAAAACTGTCGCACCCTCGCGAGCGGAGCGCGGCGTAGGGGCGACCATCATTTTTTTCTCTTTTCATGTCATTCACTATGGGTTGTCTTTGAATACGACATACAATTTATGGGGTCCAAAATTGTCGGCATAATTGTTCAATATATGATTATAAGAAGGAGGTCTTGTTTCTTAAATCTCGGGGTCTCTTAAACTGAACTTGCTTGGATCAACCGAAAGAAAATGATAAAGAAATAGAGGAATCTTGCAAACTTTTGTCAGTGAGTGGAATGGGATATTGTAATGAAGGAGGGATTTTTCATCTCTGAAGTTTCTGTATGTATCAGAATGTATTCCCACTTCCAAGTAGGAATTTCAAGAGAACCTGAAATTCCACATTAATAGCAAAATTTTGTATATGAGCATCTCAAATCAATAATTCTTCACTTCCAAATTCCAAACAAATAAAACCACATCCATAGAAGAAAAAAGAACAGCAAAAAATAAAAAACCTTTTTAATTTCCACCAAGTATTGATGCAAATGCAAGCAACACAAGAAAGATAGAAGAACAAAATTATGTCAAATATGGTCACACCAAGAACTTTAATTTGAAATTTTATTACTAAAAAATTTCATCACATAAATACTCTGATCAAAACTCTCTATTATAGCTCTTTTAAGTTGCTTATATACTAGTAAAAAGTCTTAAACAAAATTGAAAAAATAATAAAATACTAGTCGCCAATGGCCAAGAACCAACTTGAATCGGTTCTTTAACCGACAGAGTCTTGGTAGTTGGCAGATTAATTCAGATAACTTGCTGTACTACTTCCAACTATAACTATGAATGTCTTTTAAACATTACCTCCTGCTTCATGATTTGTTACCATGTTTGCTTTCTTATGTGATACATCAACATAAACAAAAGGGAGAGATACCGTGTTATGCATTTTATTTAATTTGCATCATTGTTTTGCAGGTGATCTTTCATGTACATCTCCTAAAGGCAGTTTCCTACATAATTTTCTTTTTTTAAAAAAAAAACCACTCATAAGGTAATGTATTGCATACAGAAACTCCTCTGATTCACCAAATAGATCTTACATGAGTTCTTGATAAGGTCTGATAATTTTTGACATAATAAAATTTAAATGTTAACACAGAACAAAGATATTCTGAAAACTTCGTTAATTTTATTGATTATCAGAAGTCTTATTTAAACACTTCTTAAAACAGCAAAAGCAAATAAACAGCAGCAATATCTGCTGCTGTTTGCTACATAACAGAAAAGAAGATTATGCAAATCCTAACAAACTTTTAAAACTTCAAACCAGCATGAGTTTTATTTGACTCTAAACTCTGCCATCTTCTACATCAGCAGCTTCTGAGACATTAATTCAACAAGGTCCTTGAAGAAAAGTAAGAATTAACGGCCACCTGAAAGGAGGGACTCTGCAACCGAGGACGAATGTGCAAATGCCTTGTCCATAGAAGAAGGATAAGAATTGGCAAAGTCATCAATGGCAAAGTCATCAAAACCTTCACGATGTGAAAATGTTAGGCCACTTGTAGAAAGACGAAGTGGTGAAATGTCAGGCAGACGAACATCCCCCTCTAAGAACTGCACTACTTGCCGCATGCTTGGCCTTGCTGCAGGCTCAGAATGAGAGCACATCAAACCAAGTTTCAATACCAATTCCATTTCCTCTGCAATATATTCTGTACCCAAATTGGGATCCCTTGCCTCCAGAATTTCACCTCCAAGCCATCGACTAAACACCCAATCAACCAAGATTATATCCTCAGTTGGCTGTATTGGCCTTCTACCAGAAGCAACCTCAAGCAAGAAGGCCCCAAAAGCGAACACATCAGTGCTTGTCGTGGCCTTTCCAGTTCGTGCATGTTCAGGTGCGAGATACCCAAGAGTTCCGACAACGTGGGTCGTTTGAGGATCTGTTCCATGGTCATACAATCTTGCAAGGCCAAAATCCCCTAATCTTCCATTCAATTCACCATCTAGCAAGACATTACTAGCCTTGACATCTCTATGAACCACAACTTGCTCCCATTCTTCATGTAGATATAATAGCCCTGAAGCTACGCCTTTGATGACTCTAAATCTTTGGCTCCAATTGAGGGCGACTGTTGGTTGGTCATACAGGTATTTGTCTAGACTTCCATTAGGCATGTAGTCATATACCAAAAGTAGCTCTCCTTTACGCCGGCAGTACCCCAAGAGAGGGACTAAATTCCGATGACGAAGGCGACCAATGCTGACAATTTCCGCCACAAATTCCCTCATCCCCTGTCTTGATTCATGAGACACCCTTTTCACTGCAATCTGAATCTTAGAGGTTGGCAAGACACCTTTGTAGACTCTACCAAATCCACCACTACCCAACAGCTCCTCGTCTCTAAATCCTTTGGTGGCAGTATAAAGATCTTTGAATTTAAATCGGTGAGGCCCATAGTCAAGCTCCCAATCTTCTAGCACTTCTGCAAACTTCCTTGTCCTTCGTATGGAATAAGATATACTCGAGACTGCTACTAAAACCAAACTTAAACAAAGCACAGGCAGTCCAATGGTTAAGAATTTGGATGTCTTCTTTGGTCCTACCCGAGGAAGTTTAGGAAGGCGATAGATATTTAGTGCTTCAGCTAGGCCATTCATCCTGAAGCTCCAACCCAACACGTACTGGGACGCGAAAACAGAACCGGTGGATGATGAGAATCCGATATACATACTACTCTTTAAGATTGGCGACAAATCACGAGACAAAGTAAAAAGTGGTCTACTAGGTTTATCAACATCAATCGGAGCTATAGTGACATTCATTTGCTTCTCCACGCCATCATATTCTATCCAAACTTGCATTGGATGGCCACTAATTAGTGTCAAGTTTGTGAGCTTACCATTAAGTTGAGAATAATATCCTGCTGAAGCAGATCGTTCAGACACTAAACCATTAATATCAATCCCAACATGGTTATCATCGATATCATTGAACCCGGTGCTGTATATCGTGTCAAGCTCCACAGCAACAACATGGTTGGTCTGATTCCCATTGTTGGTGTTACTAAATAGACCAAGGTTCTGGTTTGGAAGAGCTCCTGGGAGACCTCTTGTGGGTGCAATGACAAAGGCAATACCATGGCCACCAAAACGTGCATATTCAGGTATGATAGCGAAAACAAAGGTAGTGGAGAAGGTGAAAGCAGTGCTATTTATAGAGTTCTTGAAGGTTACTGGGTTTGGATAGAAGGCGTGACCCATTCGGTTGTAGGTTTTATTGGTTAGCCTCAGAAGGCCATTGGAGGTTAACTCAGCCAAGCCGTCAAGGCTTAGATTAGTGGATCGGAAGCCAGAGAAGGTGAAGTTGAGATCTTGAGAGGCTGCTATTGCTAAGCTAACCAAGACACGCACCATTAAGACAATCCTGAATAACATTGCAACTGTATTTGTCTCCACCCACCAGTTTCTTGTTCATGTTTGTCAGTTATAATGGAGTATCCACGCCATCCAAGAGTTAATGATAGATTGATAGAGCCAATTAGCCAAACAATGAGGAGAATCTTTGCATTCAATGGTTGAGATGATCTAACTTGTCAAACTTTCAGGTGATGTGAAAGCACAACCCTAATTTTAAGGCAATATGAAAAAGTAGTCAATTTCGGCAACTCTTCCGTGAAATTTCGCGGTTACAGATAGTTTTGATCATAGTTATTAAGAGAGTATTTTGCAGTGTAGTGTAGGTGAGTTGTTTTTTAAATAATTTTTTTTGTTAAAATATATGTTAATAATATTTTTTTATTTTTTAAAAATTATTTTTGATATCAGCACATTAAAACAATCTAAAACATACAAAACATATTAAATTTTAAATCTGAACCGGTGCGGGGTAACCTGGGAGCTGGACTGGTTCGGGTTTGTCAAAAAACTGGTCGGTGCAACGAATCGGTCAAACTCGATCGATCTGGCAGGTCAACCCGTAACCCGGCCGACCCGGGCGAGACCCGGTGTTTTTTTTTTTTCAAATGCGGGATTTAAAACTCATTAGTATATATACTCTATATTCCCAAGAAAATAGTTATCTTTTTTCAATGTGAGATTTAAAACTCTTACTAATATATACTCTATGTTCACAAGAAAAAAATTATGTTTTTTCAATATGGGATTTGAAACCCTTTAGTATATATATTCTATGTTCCAAAAAAAACAGTTAGTTTTTTCAATGTGGGATAAAAAAACTTTTTTGGTTTAAATACTTCAAATTAAAAGTTTAACATAATATCTTTTTAATGTGGGATAAAAAACTTTTTAAAATATTCTTTTAAACTTCATTATTTATAATATGTATAACCTATATTTACATGAATTTTTTCCTAATTTTTTCATATAAAATATTAAAAGTTTAATTTTTTTTAATTTTTTTGGATTGATCCGGATTGACCTGAGTTGACCCATGAAACCCGGGACCCGGCCCCTTAACCAGGTGAACTCCCGGGCTAGGTTTAATAACTATGGTTTTGAGTTGCAGTTGAATAATTTTTTTTAATTAAATTTAAAGTTTTTTTAAAAAAAATTAAGTTCTTAAGTATTTTTATATTATTTTTATATGTGGATGTGAATAAAAAATATTTTAATATATTTATAAATAAGAAAAACTTTAAAAAATATTCTCCACTTCCCATCCTCGCAAGCAATAAGGTTGCTCTAAAGTCTAAGGATTCATACTTGTTACTTGACTATTAATGTGTTGACTTCAGATTTATGTTACCGGTTGACTAATACAACCAGTTGCTCAGTGTGAGATAAATCAATTCCAACTCATCATAAGGGTACTCTCTTAACAACTTTTCTTCAAGGGGAGTTTTATAAACTACTACAATAAGTGCCTGCAATGAGAAAAGGTAATTAGGAGCACTATCAGATTTTTCATGTGTTTATTGTTCTAGCAGCACTTTCTCACTCTGCTGCCACACTAGTTATGATGAGATCACCAGCCTGCACGCATGTTAAGTAGGCATTTTGCACTAAGGTAGCTAATTGTTGACAGCATGTTTTTTCATGAATTTCCTCCCTCATGTTGCAAGACTTTCATTGTATTATTGTAAATAAGTATCTTCAATTCTATTCAAAATAAAAAGATTACAGCAAAGCCGTTGAGAAGGCCAAGAAGAAGCTGAGAAGCTTGATTGCTAAGATGAACTGCGCTCATCTCAGTCTTTGTCTAGCGTATATTCCCCTTCCCCTTCCTCTTTCTATTTTTCCTTTTCTTTTTCCTCTTTCCATGTAAATGTTTGATTGGATCGGATCCGATCGGATTGGTTGTTGTGGTTATGATTCAGATGGTACTCAGCTGGAACCTTCGGTGTTAAGACAAAAACCGATGGGCCCTTTGGTACCATGAGGTACTCGGCAGAGCTGGCACATGGCGCTAACAATGGTCTCGACATTGCTGTCAGACTCCTTGAGCCCATCAAGGAGCAGTTTCCCATCCTCTCCTATGCTGATTTCTACCAAGTACTGTCCATTTTATTATTATTTTTTTAGAAAAAATTAATTACTGTGTTTTGATTGGTTCTTTTCGGTGTAGCTAGCTGGTGTTGTTAGCGTTGCAATCACTGGTGGTCCTGAGGTTCCTTTCCACCCTAGGAGTGAGCCCAGCATAGTACTGTAAATAAATGTTTGGGAGTGTGATAATGATTACATTTTAATATGTATTTTATTAAAAAAATATTTAAATTATGTTTTTTTTATTTTTATAATTTAATTTTGACATCAGTATTCAAAACGATTCAAAAACACTAAAAAAAATAATTTAAAGTAAAAACAATTTTCAAATTTTAACGAAAAGAAAATTGAAACTCACTCCTAAACGATGCCTACAAGGTGAAGCACCTAGAGAAAAAAAAGTAGTCATGGTATCCGGTGACTTGATATAGAAAGCCTAAAGAGTTGGTAACCGGCAGCAAGTGGTGCTCGGTAAGCCAAATAACCGATAATTGTGCTAGTAGTAGATAGTGCCTAGTAAATCTAATGATCGGTAGTTATGGTAGTATCAAGTGGTGCCTAGTAAACCAGGTAGTTGGTAGTTGACACCTGCAAAAGGTCCCCTGTTATGGACGTGGGGACTCTCTGATGGGTCAATAACTTTGTAGAGAGAAAAAATGCAATGATATTTTAAAAAGATAGACTCTGAAAATATATATGCTAAAAATGTTAAGAATGAAGAGATTGTGAACCTTTGACTTGAAGAATTCATAATGTATTTATAGCTCATAAATCTTGTTCTTTTATGAAGATGAGGGGCTAAAGTGTAATTTCATCATTGTGATATTTTAAGTTATATTCTACTTAAAATAATACGTATTAGATCAATATAAAATACTAAGGGACTCGTGTGGAATCCCGAAAAAATCCTTGGAAGGTGTTGGGCTCGAGCCCATTTGAAGTGAGAAATGGGTTCAGGCGCACTGTTTGGACCCAAGCATGTTGGGCACGAGAAGCGCTCCCGATCCTGAGCATGTTGGGCTTGGGTGCATGCTTAAGTCCAAGGGGGTGCTGAGGTGCCCAACCCCTTTACTAGGCACTAAGTGTATACCCAGCACCTGCTGGGCATGACAACATGCACAATAGGATAAGCGTGTGCCCATCACAAAATGGGCTCGAGCATGTTGTCTGGGCCCATGCACCTATGCCTAGTATGGGTTCAGGCTGCCATGCCCGAGCTCATGCTCCTTGAGCCCCAACTATATATTAGGCTTGAGCTTAGTAGCTCGAGCCCAAGGCGCTAGGATTTTTAAGTTCACTAGTAGAATATTTCTTACTTGAGATCTAATTTTATTGTGACCCTTTTGGAAGAAAGAAGTTCTATCATCCCATTATTGCATCTTTTTACTCAAAATATGTGACATGTACCTAGCTCACACATACTAAGTGACATGTACCCAACTTTTTTTTTTCTTTTAAAAAAAATATTTATTTCATTTTATTGTGCAATAAAAAAGTTAAAAGACTAAAAAGCCCATAAACCCTAGAAAAAATCAATTTTAAAAAATAAAAAAAAACCTTGTAAACTTAGGTAAACAGGCCAAACCTACGATCAAATTTTTGTTTGGTTGTTTTTTATAGGTAAAAACCGAACAAACCGAAAATGATCACCTCTAATAAGGACAAAGATTCATCTATTGCAAATATAGGTGTATGAGATGATTTAGTCTAGATTTAAAAGCTTAAGTGGAGAAGGCCCCATAGAGATTGGAGGAGAAATCTATTAATCTTTTTATCTGATTTACTATCCAAAGTGGTAATGTCTTGTGAGGTGAAGGATAAATTGATATAAAAGCCAAACTCTATTGGGATGTATATTGTCAAGTCCATGTGTGGGGTCTTATCATCTCCTCCTCGATATGGTACTTGTTTTTTCTTTCAATGGTCTATGAAAAGGTTTAGTCCCTCCTAAAGTGGATGTTTCTTTGTTGGTTGGCTATTCTTAATAGAATCAACATTAAGGTTGTTAAAAACGTATTTTTGACATGGTACGGAAAATGCAAAATAAACTCGAATTGTAAAAACGGATCGTAAAATTGTAAAATCGTAAAGAATTTTAAAATACATTAAAAAAATAAAAATCCATGCTTCAAATAAAAATTCATACGTAGTTCAAGGCTTCAAGCACCTTAAAATACATGCATCAAATAAAAATTCATACATAGTTAAAACATCTTAAAATACATGGTTTAAATAAAATTCATACATAATTTAAGTAACTTTTCATTAACTAACAATTAACAAACTTAAAATAAATAATCTGCTAGTGTTTAAGAATATGCACATGCACCAAAACATCATTTCTTTCCCTTTCTATCTTCACATAATTGCATGATAATTCTATGAGCATTAAAGTTGGGCAGAACAGACAAGATAATCAAGCAGATCCATATGCCCATATGCAATCTCACCACATATCTTTTAAGCACAAGATATTCCAACTACTTACTTGTTGTGATGCATTATGACCCTTTGGGACTGCAAATACTTCATTATCAAGAGGGATGTCAATAGATGGCCATTCTGACTGCATGAAAGCGCTCGTTATCCCAGCATTTCCATTCTCGAGAAAGCCCAAGAAGATGACGAACACCAGTATAAGTTGAAGCAACATGGACTGTGTCTCAACAACCTTAGCATGATTATTGATCAATCAGCCAATAACAATTCAATAGTTGCATCCCATAGTCAATGAAAATAATCAATCACAACGAAAAATCAACAAAAATAGCCTACTATCCATGTTCAACTAGTAATTCTCCTCTAAAACCATATTTTTCAAAAACAAATAATTCAACAGCTGCACGCAGAATCAATGCCAATATATCAATCAATCACATGGGCAAATCAACAAAAACAGAAAACAAACACTACTATCAATTTGGACCAGTGATTTCACTCGAGAACTATATTTTCATTCCAGGATTTCAAAACCTTTTTTAAGCTCTAAGCTCAAATAATCCACACCAACCAATTCTTTTTATAATCGATTTCCAACTCTAAAATCAAACAAACACAAGTCGTTTTGAAATCCTTCCATCAATCACAACTTATTCACAGAGCAGAACCATCAAGTTAAACATAGCCCCCTGGTCTATCAAAATTTCTTTTCGATTTCTTCCCACAAAATCTACAGAAAATAATAATAATAAAAAAACCCATAAAATCCTCCAAATTTCTTCCCGATTTGAATAATTTCATGTTGCATACATTTTTTCTTATCACAGTCTACTTCTGGTCTATCAAAATCTAAACTTTCATCACCTCTAAATCATTAGCAAACCAAACCGATATTAAGCACAATAATTTATCAAGAAATTAATTAAATTTAGTTCAACTAATCGGTATATAACAATAAAAAGGTGACATTTTTTTCCAAAACTTTCTCAGCAACCAAACAAAATGACATTATAAATGGAACTTACGGTGTAGAGTGTAGACCATAGTTTTGAAACTCGGCCCGGCATGGCGGGTTGACCCGGGACCCGGCCAACCCGGGGCTGGAACCGGGCCGGGTTGAAGAAAAAACAGGGGAAGAAAAAACTCGATGTGACCCGGCTGACCCAGCGGGATGACCCGGCAAGACCCGGTTGCAAACCTATCAACTTTTGTTTTTTTACTAAAACGACGTCGTTTTGAATTTTTTTAAAAAAAGAACTGACCCGGTCAAAACCTGGAACCCTGGCCTTGGACCGGGCCGGGTCTTAAAACTATGGTGTAGACTGTAGAGGAAGTCATTGATGATGGAAAAAACAAAGACCGTTGTTGATGAAGAGTGAACAGTCTGAAGATTGAAGAGCGTTGCCGTTGTTGATGAAGAGGAAGCCGTGAGTCGTTGATGATGGGGAAGAGGAAGCCGTGAGGCGTGAGGCGGTGTTTGACAGGCGTGAGTTGTTACCAGAAGAGCGCTGTCGTTGTTGATGAAGAGAAAGAGGAAGTTGTCTCAGCGTTAGGTCATGAGCTGTTAATAGAGAAAGAGATTAGATTTAGGGATTTAAAATTTTAGGCTTAGGGATTTAGATTTTGTTTCTTCTCTGTAGATTGTTTGTGTATCAGCAGCTGAAAGAGATGAAAGCAAATCGCCAAATAGCTGCTGGATAGCTGGAGCGTGGAGGCAAGGGTTACGAGCAATATATGTTTTCTGCCAAAATCGTTAAAACGGTCCTGAAATCGCGTTTTTATATGATTTCACCCGATTTCAACCTGATTTCACCCATTTTCGAGTTTTTTGAACGATTTAGCACGTTAAGCCTATATATATCGACTCGTAAAATCGTACGATTTTACGAGTCAAATCGCGATTTTAACAACCTTCATCAACACCATAGGAGTTTTAGCAAAAAAAAGGCATTATTGCAGTTGAGGATGCATTTTGTCCAATATGTTTCCTATATGAAGAGTCAGTGGAACATCTCCTTATTCATTGTCAAAACCACTAGAAAATTTGGTCTAGATTCATGGAATGGTGGGTTTTATCCCGGTGTTGTCCAAGTAGTTTATCAAAGGAAGGTATAATTTATGTTTTTTTTTTTTTGTGATTATATGGTCTTTATAGCTCATTCGTAATAACCTGATCTTTAATTAAAAAAAAGGCCAGATTATGATACTTTGTTTCTTCTTTTCTTAATGTGTGGTTAATAGCTATTTTTTCATATAATGTCCTAGATTCGCTTATATCTGCTGATGGGTTGGTTTGATGGACTAATCTTAAAAGTGTTAGACCTCTTATTATATGGTCTTCACAGGTAAATCAATGGCTAAAATGGAATGTGGATGGATCTTCCACTAGAAAACCTAGTGATCCTGGTATTGATGGTGTTCTTCGAGATCATAAGGGTATCGTACAATGTATGAATAGATCTATACCAGTAGGGATTAAAGATTCCAATGAAGCAGAGCCAATTGCAGTGATTAAAGCATTGGAACTATCATCTACTAGAGAAGAATGTATAGGGAAGAGAATTATAATTGAATCTGATTCCTCCATTGTGATCAACCGGATAATTAAAGAGTATAATAGACCATGGAAATTCCATGTGCTTTTCATCCTTGCATCTAGATTTTCTTCAGGTTTAAGACTGGTAAAGTATTCACATATATATTTTAAGGGAGGGTAACAGTATGACAGATGCCCTTGCAAAACAAGGTGTTATTACAAATTATGAATTGATTACTTGGTTTTAACCATTCTTTTTTCAGGTTACTTATATATGTTATGATCACCACAGAGATTTTCATGTTTTTGGCTTCTTTAAAGTTCAGGTTGATATTTTGATTTCATTAATTTCCGAGAAGAAGTAGACTGGTGGTAGTTGATAAAAGATAGAATCGAGCAAGAGATGGATCTCTAACAATATTCTACCCTGGTTGATTTTTTATTTTGTTTGGTCTTTTGAGTTATGATGTAATTGTTTCCATGTGTCCTTATGGGCTGTGGTTTGTGCCTTTCTTAGGCTTTATTACCTTTTCTTATAAAAAAAAAACCGAGTCTGGGTGCATTGGACCAGACACAATTCGACTCCCGACGCCCTAGATCATTAGGTGTGCAGAACTCGATTCCCGTCTAACATTTAGGCACCTTGGACTCCACTCAACTTTAACTACTATGGCTTCCTATACTCTTTCTTGGCTTGACCATAAGTGCTCAAGACTTTTTCCAAATACCTGTGACTAAGTTCGGGCTTAAACCCTAGGTGGCTCGACACAATAAATTTTGGATCTATCTTGGACTTGATACTAGCCCATTTCCTTACGTATCGAATCCAATCTGGCTACCAAATCATAAGTTGATGGTATTAAATCCAACTATGAAAACTTTTAAAACCAAATCAAAATGTTTTGTTAGTTTTTTATGATTTTTTAAAAAACAAAAACGAATAGGTTTTTACATTTTGTCGGCATAATTGTTCAATGATTATAAGAAGGAAATCTTGTTTCTTAAATCTCAGGTTCTCTTAAACTAAACTTGCTTGGATCAACCGAAATAAAATGATAAAGAAATAGAGGAATCTTGCAAACTTTTGTCAGTGAGTGGAATGAGATATTGTTATTAAGGAGGGATTTTTCATCTCTGAAGTTTCTGTTCCACATCGTGCCCTTTCTTACCTCATTTTGATTTTCTATAATCTACTTCATCTCTTACTTCTCTTCGTTCTTCAAAAACTAGGATAAAAACAACATATTTTTATCATTGAACTCAAATACCATACGCTTTCTTTTTATATTAAAAATATATTATGTCATTTTATCGATATTTCTATCATATTATCATGGCTACCTAAGAATAGATAACATGCATCTATAAACATCACATTACACAAATTACCATCAAAATATCTTTTGTCTATATAAAATGAAACAAGACAGTGTTCGTCCATCATTACCATGCTATATTGATTTAGCCATTTTAATTTGTAAGGTTTGAGTTGTTTTTTTATCTTTGGGTTGCAACTTCTTTATTGCCTTGACTGACACCATGTTCTCACAATTATCATTGTCAATGATCAAATTACATACATTATCCTTTGTCACTTCCCGACATCACAGTGACCTTGAAAAAAAAAAACAAATATTTGACATCTTATTTTTAGAGAGAAAAAATCTTATTTAAGGAATTATCATCTAATATTATGATCACCAGAAATCCTAACTAGTCAATAAAGA
This sequence comes from Populus trichocarpa, assembly GCF_000002775.5. Lineage (NCBI taxonomy): Eukaryota > Viridiplantae > Streptophyta > Magnoliopsida > Malpighiales > Salicaceae > Populus > Populus trichocarpa. The sequence continues at coordinate 6,769,894 of NC_037290.2, forward strand.
TTTGATAGTACGAGACTAGTTGAAGTAAAAATTTCAAGATTACATCATAACTCAAAAGACCAAGCAAATTTTCTAGTATTATGATTACCAGGAAACCTAACATCATAAATGTTTTAGCCATATGTTAGTATTTGAGGGTATGCTTTGATGAAAGAGATGTGTTTCTATAATATAACATATATATTACATACTATAATCCCCAAGTAAGAATTTCAAGATGTTAATTTAATTGCTTCCAAATTAATATAGGGTTGAAAAATTAAGGCAAATCAACATTATATTTCTTTTTATGATATATATTACAATTCCACATAATACATGAAAGAAGGAAAAGAAGAAAAAAAAAGCAATAACTAATAAAAAAAACTCAATCAAATGCAGAGTTATTTATGATCTTGAATTAATATTATTAATGAGTGAGTGTCAAATAATTTCTTTCAAAATAATAATAAATAAATAAATAAATAAATAATATCTTTAATTAAAATAAGAAAAAAATTTATATATGTCAAAATGTAAAGAATGTCATAGAAAACAAGTTTACTTTGAACATGATTTCTATTTTACTATTTTTCTTCAAAAGGAAAATAATATAATATGAACACATTTTTTAGTATTTTGAGTTGGAAAAACATTCTAAAACTTTAAGAAAGTAACATGTTTTTTTTTTCATTGGAAAAAAAAATGGAAAGGGTGAAGAAAATTGAAAGTAAAAAAGGAAAATTGCTTCTCTATTCTCTATTTGCCTAGGAACTGGCTAGAGTTTTCAACTTGCATTCATTTTGAATTTGCAATATTGTTGAACTTAATGTTTTTGTTGTTTTTATTGTTATTATGAACTGGCAAACTCGTCAAAATCTTAAAATTTTAAAAGGAAAAAAAAATAAAATAATCTTAAGATTTTTGCATCTATGTATTGCCAAACTTTCATCCCATATAACTTTTCACATATCCAAATAATTAATTATTTGGGCTAAAATAAACTTGCAGGAGCAAAACGGTCCAAAAAGGAACCACCAGCTAGAATCACTAATTAAGCCCAAGGGACCCATGACCCATATAAGAACTTGGATCCGCATTCATGTGAATAAGAAAAATAAATAAATCCATATATAAAAAAGAATAATACATCTTTCTAGTAAGCAACGAGGCATAATGACATGACAAAGGCGATCATCCCTTCATTCCAGTCACCTTAATTCAACCAAAACAACCAAATTAATTCACAATTCGGACCAAATCAATCATTTCATGGAAGAATCAACATTATAGAGCCACAACCACCTTCATTCCAAAAAAAGAAAAATAATAATAATATGATTTTAGATAAAAAATAAAAAATAAATTAATTAGATTTTGATTGAGTCACCAAGTTACTTCAATCATCTTAGAAAATTCAAAATTAAACTCGGTTGGAAATATGCTCCAGGCATCCATACGGAAAGACGTTATTGCGAGGAAAAACAAATATGTTCCCTTGAAACTAGAAAATGGTCAAGATTGAACTTTTTAATTTTCCAATTGGATTTGAAGGTTAATTATAGTATTACCTATACAAATGAGAGATTAGAATTTTCCTGTGGAGCTTCACTATTCATACTTTTATTTTATTTTTTGAATCTTTATTTTTTTTATTTACTGTCATTTTATTTTTTTTAATTGAGTTCTCTTACTATCTAATTAGATAAAATAAAGTTTGAAATTATATTAGAAAGAAAAATTAAAAGAAAGAATGCTTAAATGTAAAGCATGGAGAAAATACTTGGCATTTTTAAAGTTATTATAAATTTAATTTTGATCTAAAAATTTAATTTTTAGTTCCTGTGTTTAAAAAAAAATAAAGAGACTCTTCAAAATATAGTGTTAAAGAAAAAAATGTTGATTATCATGATTCTAATGATCAAAACAATCAAGTTTGGAGTCAAAATGTTCCACTCAATAAAACGAGTTCAATTATTGTTATTTTTTAATTTTACCTTATCAAAAAAGTAAATCGGGCATGAGGAAGTCTTGTGATTTGGGGTTGTTTTTGCAATTTTTTATTTTTATTTTAAGGTTTTATATGGGTTTATTGAGGTTTGTAAAGTATTTTTTAGATGTTTTAAGGTGAATAATTGGTTAAAAATAGATTTTTTTTTGTCAGAAACCCCAAAATACGACCTTCCAACGGGTTTCCAACTACTTAAAATGAAGGTAGCTGGAAATTAAGCAACAAAATAAAAAGAAAGACAACACATCATCTACTCCATATTGAATTTTAAAAAATCTAAACCTAGTTGAGGTAGTTGGCCAAGCACTCACCCTAATTTGCTAGGCCTGGTAGTGACTAGCCTCTTTTTTTCTTTTTTTTTTATTAAAATTTTTTGTAAAATTTTTAGCTAATATCCTCCCTTTTAAGTTTATATAATTTCTTATTTCAATTTAAATTAATACCTCATCTCTTTTATTTTTTAAATTATTCAGTTGAATTTTTTAAAATAATAGTTATTTTTCAATGATTTTGTATTTTTATAATGTTTCACCTAGGTTGTTGTAATTTATATTTATATTTATATTTTATTTTATATATGATACAAATAATAATATATTTTTTATTTTTAAAATCTACAAACATCAAAAAGTTTTTTTTCCTTAATAAATAATGCTACATAGTTTTTTTTTTTTATTAACGTGGATGTTCAAGCCAGTTTGCGCGCATCTCAACTAATCTTACGGGCCCTGAAGTTAATGACCATGTAAACCTTTAGTGGCCCTGAGGTTTGTGAGACTTGAACCGGTAACCTCTAGAGAGCAAATACAGAATCTAACTAGTTGAGCTATACCCTAATAATGCTACATAGTCTTGGCAGTATAGGTGATGGATTAATCCCTTCTAGTATAGGTACTCAATTGTTTATTTACCCTGTACGGGCTTGCAACTAGGTTAATGTTTAAATGTAGTATAGGTACTCAATTGTAGGTCTTCTTCAGCCTGCTACTCTTATAAAATTGTTGGCATTTTCTAGATTGCATTAATTATTAACAGAAAATCTAAAATGTGTGAGAAAACTCCATGCCTCTTTATCTTTCCGGTTGTGGGTTGATTTTTTCTTGGCTGCGATATGTTTCAGGTTTGGGGACTGTCGTCTGGGCATCCGTTGGTTCTTCAAGCTCTATTAGCGCTTGGGTCCAGTTGGCTCAAAGGAGTCGTCGCGTCTTATTCTCTTGCTTTTCTCATGGTTTTGATTAGTGATGGCAATTTAATTCAAATATGATGGGTTCCTACACAATCCAAATAAATGTGTGTTTTATGGATATTTATCTTATTTGAAGAGGAGATATGAATATTATTAAATTCAAAATTTATTTAATATATATTTATATTATATAGATATATTTATAAAATATTTAGATTTTTTTTAATATAATATAACATATACATATTTTAATTTTGATAAAACATATTCACGTGTTTGTCTATAATAGTGTGTGTATATATAATATTTATAATTTTATCTTGGTTTTTCTTTCATACCTCTCTAAGGTCTTATGCTTTTATTTTATTTTTGTTAATTTAATTCTCTGTAATTGTTTCTCCTGGTGCTTTTTTGCCCCCACCTTCTGTTCCTTTTTTATTATTATTACTAAACACACCCAAAAACTAGCAGCTGAAAAGCCCTATATTACAAGTAAAATAAAAAAAACTACCCCAATAAATAAAAATAAAAGCCCAACATCATAAATGATCATGCACATAAATGGAGTTGAGCCCAAGATAACAACTTTTTGGCTTCATATTATCCATAACATTACCGTGAGTGAGTTTTTTACTATACCTATATACATAGTTTAGTTTATTGTGAATGGTTATAGTAAAATTAATTATTTATCCTTGAGTGGGAAAAAAAAATAGAAGTTTTGAGGTTAGAGGTGTTTTAATCTTTTTCACTAGTTCACTAGTTATTAAAAACTTGTTCGGGGTGTCTAGGTCTTTTTTAATTTTTTTGCATAGTAAGAATCTTACCCCTGTAGTCAATAAAACTTAAAGTAGTTGACCATGAGCTTTTTTAACTTTTCATAAATTTTTAAACAATAAAAATATTCTTTACCTGTATAATCCAAAAATTGTTGAGTTGTTGGACACTTTTTTCTTCTTCTAATATTCATGTATAGTAAAAGTGCATTTTTGACATTAGATAAGACAAAAATTCAGGTTTGCATTTGGGGGTATTTTTATACTTTCACACGGGTTTTTAGTAATTATCAAGGTCATAGAGGTTTTGGTATTTTCACATTGACTTTTTTTTTTATCTTTAATTAGAAAAGTTGTTGTCGCCTGCTTAGTAGGCATCGACAAGTGGGTGGCGTCTACGTCATTTAAGCAATGAGTGTAACGTCACCTGATGTCTAAACCTGACCTTTCATCATCTGCTTGGATATTGCGCCACAATGTTCTCTACCATATGGTGTGGCGCGTGACAACGTATGGTAGTTGGATTGTCATCGACGATCATTTCTTTTTTTATTCTTTATTTTCTCTCTCCAACCAAGTAAAGTGCATGATTGTCCTTTTTTTTTTTTATCAATTTCAGTCCTCATTCTTTTAGTTTATTATTTTGTTCTTATTCCTTTTATAGAAGTTTTTTCCTTTTTCAATTTAGTTCTTCAATTACAATTTCTCGTATGTTTTGTTTTTCATTTCGGTCCTTATTCTTTTGATTTTTGATTTTTGATTTTTTTTCTTTGCTCTTTTGTTAAAGTTTATTTTGCTTTCAATTTCATCTTTCAATCAAAGTTTTTATTGTTTTTTTTTTCAATTTGACCCTCATTTTTTTGATTGATTTTTCCTTTAGTTAAAGCTATTTTCAATTCAATTTAATTCTCTGATTGAAAATTTTTGTTTAGCCTCTTATTTTTTATTTATTTTCACTCTCATTTTTTTAGATGCTTTTGTGTGATTGATTTTTTCTCTAATTTCATATTTCAATATTTGATTTGTTAGGGATTTGGTTCTTATGATCTTAAATAATATTTCTGATGTGTTCAGTCTTGTGTAAAATATGTTTTTAGGATGCGAATTTATTCATTTAGTTTCATTTGTGTTTTTCTTTTAGATCATATATTTTTTATGGTGTGAATTTATCTTTTATTAATTTAAATAAACAAGTTCAACGAACACATTTTGGTGTGTCTTACTTTGTGTGATTAAATATCTTGATCTACATTTATCTCTCAATTTTTTTAATTTCTCTTTTGGTTATTGTTAATGATTTTTTCCATTTATTTACATAGATAGTTATCAATATATTTAATTAGATGCATACATAAAGTTCTCGATTTGCATTTTAAATTTTTTTATATAAAAAACATATCGAAGTAACTTTACATTTGATATTTTTTTAGAAAAAAAATTTATAACCCCAACAGATTGCAAGTTATATATATATATATATATATATATATATATATATGAGAGGTTACAAGTTGTTTAAAGCCCACAAGGCAGGCATATCCATATTTATCAAACCAGACCCGGGGGTTGACCCAGCTAAGGAGTCGGGTCTCGAGATTCAAGGGTCAACCCGGATCAACTCAGAAAAATTAAAAAATATATTTAAAGTATTAATATTTCATATAAAAAAATAAAAAATAAAATCCATGTGAATATATGTTATACATGTTGTAAATAATGAAGTTTAAAAGAATATTTTAAGGAGTTTTTTATCCCACATTAAAAAGATATTATGTTATCCTTTTAAATTAAAGCATTTAAACCAGAAACGTTTTTTTATCCCACATTGAGAAAACATAACTTTTTTCTTATGAACATAGAATATATATATATTAAAGGGTTTCAAATACCACATTGAAAAGATATTATATTATCCTTTTAAGTTGAAGTATTTAAACCAAAAAGTTTTTTATCCCACATTGAAAACACACAACTTTTTTCTTATGAACATAGAGTATATATATGAAAGGTCTTCAAATCCCACATTGAAAAAATAACTTTTTTCTTGGGAATATAGAATATATATATGAAAGATCTTCAAATCCCACATTGAAAAGATATTATGTTATTCTTTTAAGTTGAAGTATTTAAATCAAAATGTCTTTTATCTCACATTGAAAAAACATAACTTTTTTCTTGTGAATATAGAGTATATATACGAAAGAGCTTCAAATTTCACATTGAAAAAATAATTTTTTTTCTTAGGAACATAGAGTGTATATACTAAAGGGTTTCAAATCCCACATTAAAAAAACATAACTTTTTTTTTTGCTTCTCCAACTTATTCAGAAGTCCTAATAGATTCCGAATTGGTTTAGGGCCTGTTGGTTTTAAAACACTCTCGGCTTCTTCTTCAGCTAGTTTGGAGCGAGATATCACTTTGGAAGAATTAAAGCAGAGTGTTTGGGATTGTGATGGGAGCAAGAGTCCGGGTCCAGATGGTTTCAATTTCAAATTCTACAGGCTTGCTTGGAATTTCATTGCAGATGATCTGTTAGACCTGGCTAAGAATTTCTTCAAAACAGGTAGGCTTCCAAAAGGAGTCAATCATGCTTATGTTCATCTAATTCCAAAGATAGCTTCCCCAGTTGGCTTCAAAGACTTCAGGCCTCTTAGTTTGATTCATGGCATTTACAAGATAATGGCTAAGGTTCTTTCTAGCCGTCTGAAAGCGGTTATGCATGACCTTATCAGTGAGAATCAAACAGCTTTCTTGGCAGGGAGGCAAATAATTGATGGGTTTTTGGTTGCCAATGAAGCAGTTCATTCCTTGAAAAGACACAGAGTGCCGAGCCTTATCTTTAAGGTGGATTTTCACAAAGCTTTCGATAGTGTGCAGTGGGATTATTTAGAGCAGGTTATGAGGCATATGGGTTTTGGTGAAAAATGGATTAATTGGATCAACACTTGCATCTCCACCGCAAAATTATCAGTGCTGATTAATGGATCTCCTTCTAAGGAATTCTTGATGGGCCGTGGGATTCGCCAAGGTGACCCCCTTTCTCCATTCCTTTTTCTAATAGCAGCAGAGGGATTATCTGTTTTGTTTCAAAGAGCAGCTTCAAATGATCTTTTCAAAGGTATCCCTTTTGGAGATAGCTTTTGCCTCAGTCACCTACAATATGCAGACGACACTTTAATCTTCATGCCTGCTAATCTTCATATGGTCAAAACAGTTAAAAGGATCCTGTTGTGGTTCGCTATTTGTTCAGGTTTGCACATTAACTTCCATAAAAGCTCTTTAATTGGCATAAATGTTGGGGAAGATACTTGTGCTAGTATGGCATATTCAGTCTTTTGCAGATTTGATTTCTTGCCTTGCTCTTATCTAGGCATGCCTTTAGGATCCAATCCTAAAAGATTGTCTACATGGAAGCCTATTATTGAGAATTTCAGACGAAAGTTGAGCATGTGGAGAGGTCGTATGCTTAGTATGGCAGGACGTATCTGTCTAATCAAAAGTGTCTTGAGTTCATTGCCAGTATATTATATGTCTTCTTTTCTTATGCCGAAAGGTGTCTGTAATTTACTAACATCTATTCAACGAAGATTCTTGTGGTCTGGAGTGGCAAAGCAAAGGAAAATCTGCAAGGTACAGTGGCGTATTGTTGTGAAAGCTAGAAAAGAAGGAGGCCTCGGGTTGGGTTCTTTAATGTCAAAAAATATATCCATGCTTTTCAAATGGATATGGAGGCTAAACTTACCAGACCATGCCTTATGGAAAAAGGTAACAACCCATTTTTACTCCCCAACTTTCGAGAATGGAATCCCAAAATTGCATGGTCATATTTCCCCATTTTGGAAAGATGTTTTGTCAATCTTGGATCCAAACAGTGTCATCGGCTTAGTATTGCGTGAAAACATTAAATTCAAGATTGGAGATGGATCCTCCATCCTTTTCTGGTCTGACGTGTGGATATGATCAAATGCTTTACGTAGCATTTTTCCTAAGCTTTACCAAATTTCTACTTTTCGGAATGGTTTGGTTAATGAGATGGGTCAATGGGTGAATGATCAATGGCGATAGAATTTGGTTTGGCGTAGGAAGCTCTTATCTTATGAAGAGCAACAATACCATCATTTGCTCTCAATGCTGGAGCCAACGATAATTCGACAAGGAAAAGATGACAAACTTATATGGTCATGCAATTCTGATGGAAGCTTCTCAGTTAAATCGTGTTGCACCCTAATTGACAATACTTCCTCTGCGACTGATAGAGTCTTCGAAGCCAATGTTTGGATTAAAGGGGCCCCTCCAAAAGTTCAGGTGTTTCTCTGGTTGGCAGTACAGGACAAAGTTAGTACAAGAGCTTTTCTCCATCAACGGACTATTTTGTCGGCCACACAAGCTTCATGTGTCTTTTGCAGCTCAAATTTGGAAACCTCAGAGTATCTTTTTATACATTGTAACTTTTCTAGGAGTGTTTGGATGAAAGTTTTGGATTGGTGGGGTATCCAATGTTGTTTACCGAGAACAATTGACTTGCTGCTTCTGCAGTGGCCCGAAATGGTACATGGCAAATTCCAAAGATCAGCTTGGAGATTAATTTCAAGTAGTACTATTTGGGGTATATGGTTGCTGAGGAACAAAATTGTTTTTGAGGAGGGAAATATAAACTTATTTGATTGTTTCTCCACCATCCTTCATCGGGTTGCTATTTGGTTGCATTCTCAAGATTCAAACTTCAATTATACAGGAAATGACCTCTTAAGATCTTCTGATGGCATCAAATTATGGTGTAATAAGAAATCTTAGGTAGTCTTCTTGTTGTTTGCTGTAGTAGATCAGTTTTTTTTTTTTTTTTTTATATCTCTTGTATTTCTTTTTGGCTATTTGCTTTATGGTCTTCTCAATATACTCTCGATGATTATCAAAAAAAAAATAATAATAATTTTTTTCTTGGGAACATAGAATATATATACCAAAGGGTTTCAAATCCTATATTGAAAAAATAAAATATTATTTTTAATATTTATATAGTGAACTTTAAAAAATGTTAATAACCAACTAAAAAAATATAAAAAAAGAAGGGTATAGGAGAAAAACTATATTTGAAAAAAAAAGGTCATGTCTGGGTTCGCTCGGGTCATGGGTCAACCCGCCAGGTCGACTGAGTTTTGCCAGGTTTTGCACTGGCCGGTCTTTTAACAAATCCAGACTGGTTCAGCCACCGGGTCAACCAGATATTGGTCGACCCGCCGGGCCGGTCCGGTATAATAACTGTGGGCATATCACAAAGGAATTAATCCATCTACTTCATAGCCGTTCCAAGTAGGTGAGATATATAACAGTTTGGTAAAGCGTGGTTGCAAGATAGATTGTCAAAATTAAATTATGCTTCAAGTCGTGCCAGACTAAGAAAACAAAAGAGTAAGTTTATGAATTAAAACTGTTGTTCATTATAGATGCCAAAGGGTAGCAACAAAAGTAGCAAATAATATAAAATGAAAAGTATATTTACATGGAGAGCTGGAGCTAATTAATAATGGTAAGCTATCGAGTGTCTCTCTCCCATAATCATGGTATGTGGTTGGGATTCTTGCAAGGGCTTCAGTTCGATGTGAAAATTGGAGGTAAAATCGGACATGTTCTCTATGGAGGAGTCACGCTCTCAAACTGATTGCACCCTCTAATGTTGAGCTGTACCACGCTGTTCACCCCGTCTTCTCCCTTGATTACTTCGCAGCACTGTCTACGTGGTGCCTGATAGTTCAATTATTTTTCAAACGTGTTAGACACTAATGGTTTTACAGATCCATCAAAGATATCAAACAGCTGATGTTTACTATGCATCAATACAAAAATATTCAACCCATCTTTTCATATTTCCAGCACCAATTGCGCATAAATTGATGAGTGGCGTATAAAAAAATATTGACATGCTGTTTTTTCATGGTTTGAACGTTTGTGCGTCCAACATTCCTTAGAGGGGGTCCACGTTGCAAAGCTAATTAGATTTTGCTATGTTTGCTAAGGTGTTAAATTTGTTTCGAGAAGGAGTGATACAGTCAAGGCCTTCCGACCAGTAACCAACCAAATTAAGGGTGACACTTTCCTACCTTAAATTAAGGCTATCGGACTTGAAAATTTTGACCTAACAGGCCCACCAAATCTTCTGTAGCCTAACAGATTGGAAGCCATTTGATTTGGGTTATCAGTTTTAAAGTTTTTCAAGGAATGCTAAAAGAGAAAAGTAGCTCACCAAATTCCAAATGTCAGGTTTCAACGATGTAGAAGTTGTGACATTGACTAACTTGACGGCCAAAACTGGAGCATACTCCGGTAGGTCGCAAACTTGACCAAACTCTTGCAGAGACCTTTTATACGTGGTCAATGTACCATCCCCGACTCTTTCAACCCGATCCAAGAAATACACAACTGGTCTTAGACACGGATGTTGACTCATGGGTCGGGTGTTAAATGTGAACGGTCCATTGCTCCAACTCCTCCACGTCTGAAACGTTCTGAACGCGGATTCCAACTGCTTTGCCGTCATCAAAGAAGGATGTATCTGTATGGTGTAACCCCAAGATGCTGAAACAGACCAATTACGCGTCAAATCATAACAAAAACTATATTGTAAAGCCCGACCCGGATCCATTTTATAAGAAGATATTAACTTCTTGACTGAGTCAATGCGGTTCAGCTTTGGAAATATTGACTGGACGTAGTCTAGATGGTGCAAGGACACCAATGGCGCCAATGGGTGCGCTGCCAGTAAACCATATGGATCTCCTCTTATATCAACCTGTGAATTTATCATCATCCATTGCAACAGAAAACAATAAGAATTAATGGAAAAAGAAACGTATGGAAAATCAAGCTGTAACAAAATTTACTATTAGCACGGGATTGTATAGTTCTAGAGAGAAAAAATTTTAAAAAAATATATAAAGAAACTAACCTGATGGAATCCGAGCTCTTTAGTAAGAGGAACTCCAATCTCACTCATGCAACCCTGAATTTTCTGATCAGAGCCGTAAAACGACGCGTATCGATCAATACAGCCATCCAAAACCCTGACGAGTTCTTTTGCTAGTGGATAACTAATAGCAAACCCACCACCACCGTATGCCATTGTATATGAATGTATCACATCTTGCTCAACACTCTCCGAATTGCCGCCGATGTAATACATCTGATTGTGATCATATTTTGCTAATACCATTACCAAATTCTCTATGAAAAATACTGTATCATCATCTCCCATCACGAACCATCTCACATTTTCCTCTCCTAATTCAAAGCTCTCCTTCACTATCCGCGCAATCCGTAGCGCTGACCGAGAGCCATACGAGCAGGTGTACTTGAACCGTGACGTGTCGGCTGAGACTTTGTACTCGGGTGAAGTTTCTGGCCACGTTCTATTCTCTGGAGGCTTCTGGTCGAGCCAGACATAGCCACGGGTGATCTTAGGCATCCACCATAGCTCAGTATAGTGCCTGCGTTTATTCCAAGTCTTTGCGGAGCCACCAATGCCGAATAAAATGTGTGAAATATTTGTCTTCTCATAGAAATCACCAGAAACATTACCGTTTGTTATCTTCCTGTGATCAGAGATTAAACTCTTGTGGCATTCTGGGCAAGGTTGCCATTGAGATTGATTGAGGAAGGAGTAGAATACGAGGGAGATTGAAACGAAGGTGCAAATAGCTATGGTTGCTTTTAGAAATAAAGAAAAGACATCACTGACTTTTAACGTCGGCAAAACCAAGAATTTCCAAGCTTTGAAAGGATCTTGAATAGATGGTGTTGGAGATGACATTTTTTCCCCTGAAAGATAGAGTTTCAGAGAGAGATATTAGTTTTTGATAAAGAAGACAATAAGGAAGAGTTTTATGTAAAGTAGATTACGTACTTTAGTTTTTGTCGCCTTGAAGGTTTCCTTTTTAAAGGGGATTTTTTGAAGTGAAAATCAATGAATTAGTTGATCATGATAATACCACTAAGAATCTTTCAAAGTTTTTTCTTTTCCTAACAAACAGAGAAGTGGCAGGCACATTTGTCTTCCCGAGGGTTAATACGTCAATTCGAATAATTTAGGTACAGGAGATCTTTTTCAAGGATAAATTAGGAAATTAGCACACAAAATCAAAATAATTGATGAATCGAGCAAAAACTTTTAGTTAAATAACATCTTTTTACCTGATATTTACTAAATTATTATTTTTAATTATGATAAGATAGTTGTTATATTTCTAAATAATTACATTTAGTAATTGTCGCATTTTTGAAGCGTGATAAAATGAAACTCTAAATATTTAGCTCAATCGATTAACTGGTTTGTAATGGTATGTGAAATTGGTTGGCCGGTTTCAAAAATAACAAAGAAAATCTTAAAACTGTTAAAATCAGGGGGTCTTGACGAGATTTTTGATATCTAAAGATCCGATGGTCCGCGTAGTGACACAGTGTCTATTATAGAGAAAACAACCTCTAAAAACTCGTGTAAAAATTTGAGTGTGATCCAATGGTCGGATAAAAAATTATAGCCCTTTTGAGCCTTTAGTCTAGTTCGGTGTGACCATACCTCCTCTTAAATCTAGACCTGTCCCACTAGTCCAAAAATACATATGTTAGGCCATCCATTTAACATATTTGAAGCATATCCTTATTTAGTTATCACAGACACACTTGACTGCTTAGAATCATCCATTATCGTAAGTCCAACTACATTATTAACATTGAAAAACAGAGGACAACTACTATAACTTTTTGAGATTTTAATTAAAGTTTATTTTTGAGTCTACAAGTTAGACAAAAACATATGTTTGTCTCATTAAAAAAATTTAGAAGAAAAAGTTCATTAAATTATGATTTTTGTCTGAAACGGCCGACCGATTCATACAATTGAATCCATCCGGTCCACTAATTGGGCAGATGATTGGAGTTTTACTCTATCATGTTTTCGAAGCACGATAAGGTGAAAATATATTATTTCGTTGTTTTTTTTAAATGATGTTATTTTACTATTTTTTTAAAAAAATTGTGCTAATTTTAAAAAATATCCCTTTTTCAATAATTGACATGGTACTTTTTCTATGGAAGAAAAGGCTAGTTACACCTTTTAAGGAAAAATATTATTGTTGTATAATATTAAGGTAGTGTTTGAAATTTTAGTAGTGATTATTTTTTAAAGTGTTTTTTACTTGAAAATATATTTTAAATAATATTTTTTATTTATTTTTTAAAATTTATTTTTGACATAAGCAAAAATTTTCATTTCAACCTTAAATTAGGATACTAATGAAGTGGATTTATGTAAGCTAAGTTGTGGTAATTAAGTTAGCTAAAAACAAATGGTTATTAATGTTTCAGGTTTGTTGCTAAAATTACATGAATTGTTCTTCAATAGCATAAACATAGTCTGACATTAATCCAAGTAGCTTCAACCATAATAAAGCCAACAAAAAAAAACCTTATTTTACGTTTTGTCAAATCACATTAATTTCCATGAAAAGAAAATATCACATTAATTTATTCAAGTTTTTCCATACCTATTTAGGTTTTCTAATTCCCTAATATATATATATATATATATATATATATATATGTTTTAATAATATAGAGAAAATATTATTACTATGTTTCCATACCTATTTATAGGTTTTACTCTGTCTATGTTTGTTTCCAACATATTTTTCTGTTCAATACATGTTTTTTTCTTAAATATATCATAATAAATATATGAACATAAATTACACCTGCGAATTACATATAGTTTATAAATTTATTTTTAACGACAAAACTATTATATCCAAGTTTAATGTGTGGCTGGGATAATGGGAGCATTGGGTGCTTGTCTCTACACTTCGTGTCAATCAGCGAGAGGGTGGTGGTTTTATTACTACGAAGTCCTTGGACTATAGGTGATATTCCGATTGGATCCTTAAAGAAAGAGAAAAGGAATTGGAAAAAATCTCAATTTAGTCCAAAATATATTTCTCATTTTTAATTGAGTCTCAAATCTATAATTTCTATCAATTTCATCTCAAATATTCAAAAAAAAAAAAATCAATCGGTTTTTTTTTTTGTTAATATTCATCAACATTTTCATCAATTTTTCTTTAAATTGATGTCATTTTAATGGGTAAATATCCACAATAGATAAAAAGTAAATATTCATTATGTTTTTTTTAGAATAATTTTATTCAAATCGGCATCATTCTGGTGCATAAAAATATACACATTAGACTTGCACTACTAAAAGAATATGACAAAAGAATGTAATTAAGTAATGTCGAGAAGATTTGGGACTAAAACAAAGTTTTTTCAAAGAATTGTACCTTAGTGGATGTCGTTAGTATTATGACATGTGATGTTTATTAAAACTTTGATAAATTAAGATAACCCCATAAAGTATTGTAAAATGATGGAAATTGCTCCAAAGATAACCCCAAAATTTGGTCCCAATACTCTTTGTATATTTTTTTAATTGAAGCCTTGTAATCTTTTTAGTATTGGATAACATATAAAAATCATCTCAACCCAAAAACATAAATACTTGATAATATTTCAAGATATGATTTTTATTATTATCTAATAATATCTATCTCTCTTACAAATTAAATATTAAGTATTCAGCTTGAAATAATATAACATTTTTTAAATGACTGCATTATACGAGATCAAATTAAATTATTTCTCCATTATGGGTAGTACCTATCTTTTTTTTTCCTTCCAGTTTTAGAATGTAATATCATAGTTGCTCGTGTGCTTCCACGAGTAATTGTTTGAAATTTATTTTTAATTTAATTATAAAATAAAAAAAATAGATATTTACTGGAAAGACAATAAATAAAATTATAGGGAAAAATGTGTTTTTATAATTTTCTTTTTTGATTCATATAGTTTTTTTTTATTGTTTTGATAATTATTTTTTAATTAGGAACATAGTTCATTGAATAAAAAGTGATAGCAATTAGAAGCAAAAAAAGGAGAAAACTTATATTTTTAATCAAAAACAAAAATTTCTTATTCATGATTGTTTTAACAAAAACATGTTTTTTTTTATATAAGAAGCGTTGTTTTTCAAGTAAAAAACTTATTATGATAGTTAAAGAAAGTTTCAATTAAAAATTATAAAATTATGAATCAATCATTTTTCATGCACTAATATGAAAAAAATTAGGAAAAATAAATTTGGGAAATTATATAAAACAATTATAATAAAAAAATTGATATTTTATTCTAATTCCATATTAATGAGAAAACGTATTTTA
Organism: Populus trichocarpa; assembly: GCF_000002775.5. Classification (NCBI taxonomy): domain Eukaryota; kingdom Viridiplantae; phylum Streptophyta; class Magnoliopsida; order Malpighiales; family Salicaceae; genus Populus; species Populus trichocarpa. The sequence goes on from NC_037290.2 coordinate 6,785,108, forward strand.
AGAAGTCTAAATATTAGGCCAATACATAATTATTTATAAAGCAATTGATAATATCATAATAAAAAATGCCGAATCTTATAAAAAATAAAGACATAATTTAAGAATCACTTAAATATTATTATAATAAATTAATTTAAATAATTTTCTTGTCAAAAAAAAAAAAAACAACAAATATCCATAAAAAGACCAGGTGTGCCTAGCTTCAGAAAAAATTCTAGATACACAGAGGTCTAAAAAGTCAGGATGACATACCTAGTTGTTTTCAATAGGAAAACAAAACACATAGTCTATCCATAATTGTTGTTATGTAAAAAATGTGTTTTTGGTTGGACCCGTATCTTCAAGAAAAATTCATTAACACCAATATCAACTATTTATAATATTTTTTTTCGAGCCAAACCTCCACAACCATTAAATAAGAATCTTGTTATTATCAAGTAGAATACCTTAATCTCCATCTTTCTCGCTCTTTGTTTTTTTTATGAAGTGTTTTCAACTAATATAATGATTTTTGCTAGCCTCATCATCATTATCTAAGAAAAATGACCTTAAGATCTTCTTAATGTATTTTCTAAACCCTTTGGAATTTTGAATGAAGATAAGTGATAGAAAGGTAGATTTATTATAATTGACTTGATTAAAGTCTTCTTGTCTAAAATGAAAATATAAGCATTTTCATATAGCAAGTCTTAATTTTATTCTGTCACTTTTAATTTTATGTGAAATTGATTAGGTTGCAATTCACACTAGAGAATCATCCACATTAATCCCAATTAGTAATTGTTTATGAAAGTTCATTATTAATCAATAAATAAAATTACATCACCAAAGATACAATGAGAGTATAACATGTGATGGACCCTCAGGGTATGGTTTATGCCATAATGCTAAAACTTATACATATATGGGACATGGTTTATGCCATAATGCTTAAAATTATACATATATGGGATATAAATCCAAAGTTATGATGATGAAGTTCATCCATGTATTCAAAACTTAAATAAAGCTCACATCTATTCGAGTTTGTGAGTATCATGTGACCTAATATTTTTCTAGAATAAGAATTATCGATCTGAGTACTGAGAAGCCTAAAAAACTTAACAACTCCATTGATAAGTTTCGAAAGAAACTCACTTCGTGGAAAGGGAGAATATTAAGCATGATGGGTTGCATTTGCCTTATGAAAAGTGTGTTGAACTCCTTTTCTTTGTACTTCATGTCTATCTTTCTTATACCAAAAGGTATGTGTTGTTTGCTTACTTTCATCCAATGCAAATTCTTATAGTCAAGAACTGTCAGAATAAGAAAAAATTGCAAAGTCCAATGGAGTGTGGTTGTTCGAGATAAGGATAAGAGTAGCCTTGGGATTGGGTCATTGATAGCCAAGAATTAATGCTTTTGAAGTGGTTTTGGAGGCTCTGTCTTCCTAGTAATGAGCTATGGAAGAAAATGATATACAACAAATTCAAGCTGGTGTTTGAAAATGATTTTCCTATTTTTTTTTTATAGAAGATTGTCTTGTATCTAGAAGGACATCACATCCCTTATGACTTCATTAGACACTATCTCTTCAGCTTTAGTCAATAACTGCAAATTTGTAGTTGGAAATGAGACTCTAACTCGGTTTTGGTATGATGTTTGGTTTAATAGCTCTCTAATGAAAGTCACTTACCCACGACTCTATATTCTTTCCACTAAACCGAATGCCACAATTGCTGATATGGGAAATTAGGAGCAAGGGGAATGGAAGTGGGAGTTATCTTGGAGGAGACAATTGTTTCTCTTCGAAACTAAACAGGTCATCTACCTTCCCTCATATCTAGAAAGCTTTCGGCTAAAGGTAACAACTTCACATAAGAAAATTTGGTCCTCGTCAGCAAACGAAAGTTATACAGTTAAAACTTGCTCTTTACTTACTGACAAAATTATAAATCCAAGGCCTAGAACTTTTAAGGCTTCGATTTGGCTAAAAGGGGTCCCTTCTAAGGTTTAATCTTTTCTTTGGCTAGCTGTTCAGAATAGATTATGCACTAAGAAACTCTTACTTTAACGTAATATAATCTCAGTTGATCAAGTCGTTTGTATTTTTTGTGAAAATTAATGAGATTGAGACTTCAAATCATCTTTTCCTTCATTGTAGACCAGTGTGGAAATTATGGATGAAATTCTTGGATTGATGGGGTATTAGTGATTGTCTTCCTTACTGTGTGGATGATCTATTACTTTAGTGGCCCAACCTAGTGTTTGGAAAATTTCAGCGTAAGGCTTGGTCTATGCTTTCTTGTTATGTTAGCTAAAGTATATGGCCTATGAAGAACAATGTTATTTTCAATGATGGAACCGCGACCTACAAAGACAACTTCTTAATTCTATATCATCTCTCAAATTGGTTCAAGTCTGCAGATAAGTTCTCTATTACTACTGGAACTGATTTAATAATGGGCCCTGAAGGTACTATAGATTGGTATAACAACACCAAATCAAGGCTTTAAGTGCGGCGCATCAACTCCTTCAGTCCTAATGTCCTTTTTCTTATATGTATCTGTTGACTTTTTATCTTTTATTGTATGTTTTCTATTTTTCTATTATTCTATTTTCTTTTCTATTTTTTTTCTTGTATCTTATTTTTGGCTACTTTATAGTTAGCCCCTTCAATATATAGATTTTTTCCAAAAAAAAAAACCTAATAAGTCCAAATCCACACCATCAAATTAGATCCGGGGTATTTATATGGTCTAACAAGACAATACCTTAAGATAACAGGTTCACTAAGATTTTATGAAGAGCAAACCTTGAGCAGGCTGATACAAAGCTAACTACTACACATTAATTCCTAATCAAACTTGGTCTGCCTTATGCTAAACACGAGGAAAAAACATAGAAGCATGCATTGAATGAGAGCACAACTCTTGGTCATGTGCACCAAAGAGCCGAGCAATATTCTTCAATCTACATAATAAAACAACTTTAACATCTCGATCTCTTCACTTTCCCATACCAAAATCAAAAGTACCCCAAACTGAAATCGAGTAGCGAACTTGTTTTTAATTTTTCCCCGCATTCCTATGCTCTAGTTTGATAATTGGTGCAATGTAATTGTTAATTAATCTTATTTTTCATGGTTATGCCAAGCACGTCCACGATCCCTATGTGTATGACATGCTTATGATCCCTAGGTCTCAATTCATTTCATTGTGATCAGATTGTGGATATAAAATTTGACGAAGCCCCTACCTGCAAATCAGTTTCTCTATGGTGTTTTAAGTCATACCATCTGGCGTATGATGACAGGCATAGTACAGCTAACAGACTTCTACAATGCAATTCTTTCTTTCAAGTACTATATACTTATACCTTACAATACAGCATATATACACAGTTTAATTATTCGGTTCTCAATCATATGAGAAAAACATTTTTCACTAAATGTAAAAACCCCTAAACCTAACATTTTGTAACAATATTCAAGGCTTAAAGGCATGCAAGAAATTGGACTGACTTGCTGTTTTTGGATGATAAACTCATTATCCATTGAATTAGATCAAGAGAAACTATAAGCACGTACGTACCACAATAATGAATACTATATAGTAAGAGATAATTTAGATGAATTTGGGTGTTGATCATTCATCTAGCAAGCATCTGGTAAAGTTTAAAAGGTAAGTTAAAATTCTTAAGATCTTACATCCACTTTCCAACTATCTCATGATAAATTGGCCAAATTAACAACTATTAGCATAGTTAATTTTAGAATGATTTGAAGGGACTAGTGAATGATTACAAATGAAAGTAAAAAAAAACAAGAAATTATATAACTACAAAAAATGAGTAGAAAACTATGCCATTATTAATTAATTGTAACTTTCTTTTTTATATGAAGCATTTCTTATGTCGAAGTAAAGTGAATACTTGCTATCTAGATACGAGATTATGATAAAGTCTATGAATTATCTTCCGTTACTGATTGATTGATCATTGCTAGTCAAGTTTATGCTTTGGATCTCGTGGAGCGTGCATAATGACTACATGCATTAATTCATTAATTGCCTGCAAGCAAATTGAATTTAAAAATCCATATAATTGTCAGATTAATTTGACATCAATTTTAATTTTTTTCTGGTCATTGTAGGCAACAAATTTCTTGGTACTATCCAAGATTCGAATATGAACCAGCAAAGTTAACTTGGTAGCTCAATAAAAATATTTTGATCCTTGTTTCATTCATTTCATATGCGATATAAGTCTTATAAGCATCAAAATTAAGTTCGATAGTGCAAATAAATTAACAATAAAGTCATAAAAGCAGCAATTAATTCGCAAAGTGGAATATACGGAAAGTTTGATGCTTTAAATGAATGGAGCCATGACTCATGAGTGAATAACTTTAGAAGAAGTATATTAAACTTTTTCTCTTACAACACAACAGTTGAAATTTATGGAAAAGGAAGAAGAAACATAACCTCCCTTGGTTTTGTGATAAAAACGTGGAGTACTTGATAAAATTTCTTAGAAAAATGAAAGGGTAAGAGAAAAAACCTCTCTGCACATCCCAAACATCTTGCAGCTCACTACGATCAAAGGAATTCTCTGGGACTCGACCTTGTAGATGATTCGTGTGGATCGGACCCTAATCGAAGCTCCAGGTCCAATCCCGCCTGCATCGTAGCTTGATTCAATTGCATCTTGTTATCTTCATCGCCATCAGTACCTGCCTTCACATCAACAATAAAGGGTAGCGGCTGAACTTCTTCGCTAGCTTTATTTCTAAGAGTAAAACTAACATGTTGATCAACTGGCAGAGCACATGGCGTTTTAGGCGCTCTACTTATTTCCTCAGTGGACTTTGTGATGTCCAAAGAAAGAAAGTTTTCGTCGGAAGCTTGTTTAAGTTTTGCCCTATCTCTTCTATGGATATTCATGTGGCCTCCCAATGCTTGTGCATTTGAGAAGCCTCTCTTGCAGAAAGCACAAGTATAAGACCTTACATGGCTTGAGTCCTGCAGATAATCTGAATCGCATACTATTTGGTCGGACTTTCCTGTACTGCTTGTGGGACTAATATCCATTATTACATGCCTGGAAGGAAACAGTGAAGGATTAAGAAAATAGAGGAAGATAAATGATGGAGTCAATAGTAGACATGGTCAACTGATCGGTTACAGGAGAGGCTTTGATCATTTAGAGGAAGTATAGCAGGTCTGGATAATTTTTCTTCTTGCTAGGTAGCTTTGATACATGAACAACAAATTTTTATTTTATCAATTTAATTTTAATTACCAAATTGCCCTTTTAAATTGATCGGAAATGAACGCAAAGTTGAATAATAGCTGCGAGTTTATTTGTCCGAGCACATTGGTTTAACAAGTCAGTGATGGCATGCGGTATTATGCCATTGTGAAAGCCTATATGTATAATACAAAGGTTATAAGAAACTCAATTTGCAACGTTTAGACCTTTTGAAAGGATATTCACACACTCAAAGAATTGACATCTTGCAACTTTCCAACATCGTTGAAAGTTGATCTGAGCATATCTTCTGATGTGTAAATTTGAACTCCTCTCTTTGGAGTTTGCTTGCATAGCTTCAAAGAACTGGACTGCTGAAAGAACTGGAGGGTTCATACAAGGAAGAAAAAAAAAGAGAGGTGCCATACTCTTATGGGCTATCTAAGTTCTTTTGACATCAATAAAATGTATGCTATTAATTATTGTCTTTTATCTGAAACATAAATAAATAAAATAAAGGGATACGTCATATGTTAATAAGTGATATATATAGTGAATTAAATCAATTATTGGCTTCGTAATTTAGATTTACTTTCCGATTTCTGATACTAATCAGCCGGAATTCTTGAGTTAATTTACGCCGCATATCGATATTGAAGTACTGAAAACCTTGATCGTTAAACATGGAATACCCCAGCTTGATAGGTTAAAACACATGCATATTTGTCTAATGAGTCCTCGCACTTTGCAAGCTACAATAGGGATACAGCATCCCTTTTGGCATCATCTTAGTGTTTGGAATCAGGAAAGCAATATTCTTTTCTAGGAGTAAGTAAATCAAGATAACATAATAAACCCTAAGAATTAATCTACTAAAATCTCATCAAATATATATCTCCAAGCCTTTATTAAACCGTTTTGGCCCTCTTGTAGACAACAACATCCCTCTCCTTTGGTCTCTCATTCTCGCTATCTGTCTTTCTTTATGGCAAAAGAAAATAATTTAAAACAGGAAAAATGTCAACAGACGGTTTCAACCAGTACTAGTTCGAAACTGTGACCAAGATGGTGGCAAAATAGCTTCCTGTACGGCCAGGCTGATCGATCCTTTTTAAACTCCAGAGTTCGTAGAGCATATTGTTGACTCTAAGTAATACAATATTCATGTCACATCCACCACTACGTAATTTTCACTTGTAAACTTAAAGTATGGGCTCAGCTTGTTTAATTATCCAGGATCTCTTCGCAAATTTGCAGTTACAATTTTGACATTGATGTTGTCTGCTTATGAAATGGCACCAAAGAATAATATTAATTTAGGATCAGTTTTTATATTCCATTGTTTCAGTTTCAGTTTCCGTTTCGTACGTTGAGTCTTAAGTAGAGCTATTCACAACAAGAATGATAATACTGAAAAAAATAATTATTTACCAACTAGATCTCTTAGCCTTCAAAGGTGTTATGCACCAAGTTTTATTGGAATTTTATTTATTTATTATTGTTATTATTATTTTTCTTTTATATTTCACAGCTTTGTTGGCTCTTTTTATTAAATAGAGTAAGAGTAGTTTGGAAAATCTAGTTTAAGTTGTTTAATTCTTTGTTCATCATATAAATAAAAAATTAATCTAAACAAGTTTACATGATAATTAAGAAAAATTGCTCCATTATTTTGACTTTCTAATTAAGTTCAAACTAAGAAAATTTATTAAAATCTTCTAAAAGCATCATGTTAATGTGGAGGATTTGCTTTTAAAATCATGTAGAAAAAGATTTAGTCTTGATTGATGCATAAAAATAATCTAAAAATACATTTATCATGGAAAAAAAACTTTGGTGGCTTGTATCACTTGTTAACAGTAATTTAACAATCCAATTTAATTTCTGGTGTCATTTTTTATTATAAAAACCTCAAAATATTACTATTTAAAATAATATTTATAATTGATATATTTTTTATTATTTTCTAACACATATTAATTAATAAAGTAAAATTGGGACACAAATAGTTTTGGTACCGTCCCGTGAAGCTCAGCGGGTCCTTAAGAGCTCCCTGTCGACACGTAAGATAAAGACACTCATCAACGAAGTATATAATTAATGTCAGATAAAAACTGATCATATGGTAGTTTATTAATTAATAATTGTTGCTTATGCAAATACGCACGCTGCCATCACCGTCCAAATTTGTATGACCTCGCGATTATGTTAATTTGATCATATATATTCATATGGCTACAAGAGAAAGAGTTGAGGAGCTACGTTCATACATTGATGGGTTAACCGACTCTTTCATCATCACTGGGACGAAGATGAGTTTAGAGAGCATGTACATTAGTTGTTCGTTTTTCTTGAAGAACTAGCATTAGAAAATCACAAGTTTAAGACACGTGGATAAATAATGTGCCTGACCAACCGACAGATGTGTTATTTTTTAGGACTAACAGACTATACGTGTGCTCTATAATTTTTAATCCGTCACTTGTCTGTGGTTCGAATCTGTACTTTTTTCTAGATAAACTCCAACCCTCCGAAGTTGGACTCAACTGATGTCTTAATTAGTTTGTTGCTAGCTGTCAGCCCTTTTTTTTTTTAAGTATTCAAATACTACAAATACATTTTAAAGAAGAGAGAAAAATTCACAACTCGATATATAGACTGAATAGATTAATAAATTATTTTTATTTTAATTAGAGGATAACAAAATAGATAATAATAGCAGATGAATCAAATTAAAAAAAGTAATAACAATAACCTATGATTTTTTTTTTCAAAAGTGAACAAACAATATAGCTCAATTCTCAGCTAATTAAATATGAAAAAATAAAATTTGGTAAAAAAAATCTAAAACAATCGGCTCGAATCAACTTGAGTTAGCATGACAAACTTGTAACCCCGATAATTAGGGTCGAGCCAACCTAGGTTATCCCGTCAATCTCGCAATCTAAGTCATGAGATCAAAATAACCCAATAAAGAAGAAAACGATGAAAATTACAATGCACTTTTTTTTTTTAAAAAAAACAATTTCATCCGACATTAACTTTTCAAACCCATGACCCAAGTCATTAGGTTCGAAATATCCTATTTGGAAAAACCATGAAATCCAATTCTTAATCAATCAAATGTTGAAGGAAAGAATTGAAAAAAAATATATTCAATTATAGAGTATTCAAAACAAAAAATTTCAATTAAAAGAATGATAATCAAAATTGAAATACAATTTTTTTATTATTTTTGATTGAAGTATGAAATTGAAAAGAAAAATCAATTAAAAAAAACAAAACAATGAGGATCAAAATTAAAATAAAAAATACAGGCAAATTTCTTATTTAAGGCTAAAATTAAATAGAAAAATCAATCAAACAAGATCTTATTCCAAACTTTCTAGGAGAAAGAACAATGATAAAGAGATGGTCAACTGGTTTCTCAAAAAATTATAAAAAAGGCATTTAACAATCTTTAGCAAGAATCTCTCTTTTGAAGAGAACCTGTCTAGCTCTTTTTGATAAACACTAATTCATTAGTAGATAATAAAAGAGTGTGAGTGTGTGTGTATCTATGTGTGTTTGGTTTTTATCACAATATATTTGGTGTTGGAAGTTATAGTTGAGACTTGATAGTATTTTTATGAGTGATTATAAGAGCTCAATGTGTTTTCAAGGCCGTTGTTTTGGTGGTGATTTGGAGTGGTTGTTCCAACTTGTATAGGGATGCCAAGCGAGATCTTTTATTTTTCCAATAGAGGAAGTAACATTAACAATGCTAGTGTTATTTGGTTGAAATGATGAAAGCAGCAGCATTGGCGAGGTGTAGAAGCAGGAACAACAATGATAAAAGCCTTTTTTTCTTGCAACAATATACTTGATTGAATTTTCTTCTCCCGATAATTAAATGAATTAAAAACTAATAATTCTCTCTTCCCCCCTTCTTTTTCTTCTTTTTGCCAAAAAAACAAAACAACATTCCCTCCCCCCATTTTTCTCACAAATCTAGCCACCTCAAAGTTGGACTCAACTATGTGTGCAGTGTAAGAATAAAAATCTCCACAACAAAGATGTTGTGACAATGCATCTACTTTATTATTGTCAAAGAATCATCCCAACTCAATAACTTAAGCTGTTAAGTGAGGTTTCAAGATATGATTTATATTATTCTCTAACACACTCCCTCAAGTGAAGCCCTTTGGGCTTAAAACTTGCATAGACTCACACTACCTTATGCTTAATTTTTATCAAATAAATAGGGATGATGAGATTCAAACTTGTGACTGCAAAGTCATCAAGGCTCTGATACCATATCGAAGAACCATCTCAACCCAATAGCTTAAACTATTAGGTGAGATTCCAAGATATAATTTATATTATTCTCCAACAGTCATAACCCATTTTTGGGTTATTTCCCTAAAATTTACCCTTTTTCTTTTCAAAATAAAAAATAAAGTAATAATAGCAAGAAGATTGGTAATTTGGCAAAAACAAAAAAAAAAAACAAAACAGGCTGGGGAGGATTTCAAATGTATAGAAGAATCAAGCTGCAATTTGGATAGAACTAGGAGCTTAATTATACCCCATTGTACTCAAGACTGGAGAGATAATGCAGATTCAAGGTCAAATTAAATGATTATTGGACGAATATGCATAAAAATTAAGTCCAACGACATAATTAGACTTTTAATTGGCTAATTTGATTTAATCATGGGCCAAATTAAAAGAATAAAGTTGTATTAGCTATTTTTTATTAGTTCTATTAGCCATGGATGTAAATTTATTTCTTAACTAAAAGAATAAAGTTGTAACAAAAAGAAAACGATAAAAAAGTAATAGAATTAACAAAGCCGATTACAGGTTTCTATGGGATACATTAGTAACAAAAGTGACTTATCGAGAAGCGAGTGACCAAGGTAAGTGTGATAAGTGACTCCTTCTATCATTTTTAATCCTTGATTACTAAATATTACTTCTACTTATGCTTATTATGGTCATCGTTCATTCTAGTTTACAAAATAAGATAAAGGTAATGTACAACTTATTTGTTCATAATTATTTAAAACTTATATGGAATGAAGAGCCATGATTTAATACCAAATGGGATATGAGATGTATTCACGAAGATTAGTCATTTTCTTAGAAATATATGCTTCAACAAGTTGTAGACACAACACATGAAGAGGCTTGAAACAAATATTGTCCACATAATATGCAAACTTGAGATGATATTCTCTCCATCATTGTTTTACTCGATGAAGCATCTACCCATACTGATTAGTACTTAAAAGTGCATTTTTATCAAGGTTTTATATCATCATATTGCACTTAAAGTATCATTAAATTCTCTAACTTAAGCATGTTTTATAATAACAAGTCTGATAACATAAGATATCTTTAATTTATGGTAAATGCTCATTTTGAATGCAGACATATCTCACAATTTAAAAGATTGATTGATGTGTTTAACTATTGAAAGTGAAAAGACAAAGAGAGGGTTAAGCTTAAAGAAGAGATGTTGGTTCAATTCAAACTAGAACATCATTCGATTATTGGATCATAACTAGAGCTGGAGAACATGGATTTAGGTCTGGTTTATATGGATGGAAAGCTAAGACATAGGCCTAAAACTTTCATGAGAGTCCAAGATTCAAAATGGCCGTTTTCAAGTTGAAATTGTAGCAATAAAAGAGAAGTCGGAATCTGTCTTCCAGCCCAGACACTGTTCAGTGTTCAGCCCATATCTCGAATTCTAGAAGTTCAAATGAGCTCATTCTTATTTTGTTGGAAATCTAAAACAAATTCCTAGAATGTTCATTAAGACTATCTATTCAAATTCTTACGTTAGCAATGATGTTTTGTTCAGACAAGAAGATAATGGTTGTCACCAAGTCAAGAGGTGGCCACCCACTTAATAATTAGTCATCAAATCAATAGTTTTGAATTTTAGCCTATAAAAGAAGGCATTTGCCATACATTTAGACATCTTGATTTTCAGATCAAGATCATATTCTTGCTTTTTTTCTTTGTATTTTTGTAATGTTTAAGTTTTGTTTTCATTAATATCTTATTTATGCTTTTCATCATAACTATGTTCTTATCTAATTTATTTATGTTTCTCTTCTTCACAATGTTTAGCTAAGTTTATTATGTCAAGGTGAAAAGGTTTCATTAATGGTGTTAGAATAGGTATAATATAAACTCAACATGGACTTCAATGTTTATATCCAAGAAAGTTTGTTATTAACATGTCTTATCTTTTTATCTTACTAATTCTTAATATTTCTTGTTAAACGATTAATGTAGATTTGTGTTATACAACCCTTGGTACAACAAATACTTAACACTTTCATAGCCTACTGTATGGTATAACTGACACTTGTGCTATGAAAGGAACTTGATTTGTTGTTAACATAAGTTAATATCATGAATTCCTGACAATATTTAAAAGTATGGTATTACTAAAATAAGATAATTAATATGATCATGTTAAAAATTTATAATGAACTATTAAGGATAAATCATCCGATTGGAACCTCCTTTATGTGTGGTTTCCAGTTGATTAATAAAAAGAGTTTATACTATTCTTATTTCTAATACTATTAGTGGATCCTCTAACCTTGACAATTACTTTTATCTTTGATTAAAACTCACATCTCAAAAGTTCTCTTCAACTCCTTTTCATTTATTGTTTATAATTTTATATAGTTCACTTCCTTGTGGTTCGACCCTGGTCTTGTCAGGTTATTTATTACTTCGATACTCCTGCACTTGGGATAAGACATCAATCTTTTGATCGTGTCACATACATCAAAAGTTGGAGGCCCAATCCAATATAGATGGATGTATCCATTCGAGAGGTTAGGGATTACACATGTATTATAATTAAAATTTAGTTGTATAATTCAAAACATTCATGTATTCCCATGCATGTACTTGTTCAACTTTAAAAGAAAAGTAAAAAAATAAGGCGCATATTGACACTTCAATATGCGATGCTTATATTGTTGAAGAGATTTTAATATTTATCTCGTACTATTTCAAGGCTCTATTTAGAACAAGAATAAATCGTGTTCTAAGGCATGAAAATGGTAGGGAAGTACCTTCAAGTGGGAACTTGTTAATATTCGTCTGAAATAGAAATTAGACAAGTATATAATTATGTGCTATTTAACTGTGATGAACTGAGACCTTTTATTCAGTAAGTATACTACTTAACATGTCGTTATTTTTTCACAATTTATCTCTTATAATTCCTTGTACGCAACATCATCAATATTTAATGTCCCAAAACTCACAACTAACTGAATCCCAAATCTTTCGATTATAAGATGAATAATTTTCAAATTGGTTCAGAACACATGTAAGTACTGTTTAATTATTCTTATCACTCAGGATACTTAATTTCATTACACATTTCTTGTTAACAATTTATGGTTGTACTTCATGAATTAGATTTATCAATTGGAAGTAGGGGTGATCATTTTTTGTTCGGTTTGGTTTTTTTTTTTAAAGTAACCAAACTGAATTTTTTTTTTAAAAAAACCGAAACCGGTTCAAACTGACCGGTTTTAGTTCGGTTCGATTTGGTTTTTTATGACAAAACCGGTTCAAACCGGTTTGACTCGGTTTTGTTTCGGTTTGGCTCAGTTTTGGCTCGGTTTTTTCTAGTTTGGGTCGGTTTGATTTGGTTCGGTTTTTTCGGTTTCAGGCTTATAAAACCGAAACTGAACTGAACCGGTTGGTTTTTTCAAAATTTTAATCGATTTAATTAGCTTTTTTTCAAGGTTCGGTTTTTTCAGTTATTTTTTTTTTCTGGTTTTCTTGGTTTTTTGGTTTTTTTGCTCACCCCTAATTGGAAGGGAATGCTAGGGTTACTTTGTCTTTACAAGGTTTGGTTCCTGAAAGAAAGGTGAAGTGGTACAACATGTATTTCATCAATGGACATGTGTTTCATACTAAAAAATATAGGCAAGGTTGAAAAACATATAACAGTGAGGTTTGTGTTAAGGGATCATCTTCTAATGAGTTTGAAGTTGACTATTATGAGAAGTTAGAAGAGGCAATTGAATTGCAATATCATAGCATATAAAATAAAGTATTTTTTTCAAATGCTATTGGTATGACACCACTGACAGAGAAATCAGAGTATATCCTCATCATGGTTTGGTCAAAATTAATTTAAAGGTTAGACTCCACAACATTGACAATGTCTTTTTTTTTCCGCTAAGCAATGTCAGCAAGTTTATTACACATATAATCCTTTCTTTAAAAAGCATCGTTCAAGAGTTGATTGGTTATTCGTAGTGAAAACCAAACATAGGGGTCATGTTGATATTGTTTAGGGAGAGAATGATGAATTAATTATGGGAGATGATGTCTTTTAACTTGGAGAGTTACTTGATCCATATCGAGTTGATCCATATCAAGTTGTTGCATTTAATGACTTAGAAGAAAATTTAAATTTTTACGTTGCCGAGAATATGTCATAACTCATAAGGGACACCTCTTCTATGAGGCGATTTCCTTTGAGCAATATGCTTACCAGTGTATACATCTTACTCATAAGGGACACCTCTTCTATGAGGTGGCTTTGCACTCGACAAGCCTCCATCGAGAGGGTGCATGAGCCCTATGGTGATCAAAAGCACTACTAGAAGAACTAGCAACGCTCTTGTCCGTATTACTCATTAATGACCCTCTTCGTCAATTAAATAAATTAAAGCATAAAAAGGTAATATTTAATATTATTGTCAATTTTATTGTTTTCTCTTTTTATTAACCCATATAAACCAAACTGTAAAAAAAAAAAGGAAGAGCAAGAGATTTACCTAGCGTGGAGGCATGGCAAATGAAGACTTGTTGGGCATTGAGGATGGAAGGAGAGGGGAAGAAAATGAGAGGGAAGATAGAGAGAGAAGAGAGGAAGAAGATGAAGAGACATGATCACAAGAAGAAGATGATGATTTCTTTTGAAATTAGGGATTCTGTTATTTTAATTGGGGCTTTTTACTAATATAATTGTTGATCGACAATTAAATATTTATTAAATTTTAACATTTTTTGACAATTCTGTTGGTAATTAAAACTAAAAATTTTCAATAAAATCCTAAATTCTTCAAACCCCTTCAAAATTCTCCAATGAAATTTCATTTCGCCGGTAATTCAATTTGTAATTTTCTGTGGCAAGGTTATGTAACTTTTTATCAATTCTCTAGAACTTCGCAAGGGACTTGGTCCATCAGTGATTTCTTCAGTAATTGTTAGTGGTAAGGTCATGTATTGTTTTCCAACTCTGTGGAACTTTCTGAAGGACTTGGTCTGTTGGTGATCTCATTTGTAATTGTCAGTGACAAGGTCATGTAATTTTTTCAACTATTAGGAAATTTCCAAAGGACTTAGTCTGTCAATGATCCCGTCTGTAATTTTCAGTGGCAAGGTCACGTAATATTTTTTCCAACACTTTAGAACTTTCCAAGGACTTAGTCCATCAATGATTTTATCTATAATTATTAGTGACAAGGTCATGTAATTGTTTTCAACTCTATGGAACTTTTTGAGAGACTTAGTCATTGGTATCTCTGTTAGTATTTTATAGTTCGTTGATAATTCTATTGGTATAAAATAATTTCTTTTTCAAAAGTGTTTTTATATTCCCCATTTATCCAACTTGCAAATACAGTAAAATCACAACACAATAACACCATTTATATTCATAATAATAAAATCACAACAATAAATGTTTCATCAAAGTTAGCAATAGTTCATTGTAAAGGAACAACCAGAAAGATTACATTAAAATCAATTTCATTACACATTGATGTTTTGCAATTTAATCAAAATTGTCCCCTTCTTCTTCAATTTCATCGAATTGATGCTCATCGATATCATCATCTTCATCGACTTCTATATTTCTATTAGTTCTTAATATATCATTTAACTCCTTGACATCAAAATTAATAAAAATATTCTCAGCAACATAAAAAATTGAAATTTCTTCTAAGTCGGTAGATGGAGCAATCATTATGGTAGAATTATACTCGTTAGTGCTTAAAGAGAAAGGTGTAATGAAATTAAGTATTACGAAAGATAAGAACTATTAACTAGTTCTTCTACGTGTTCTGTACCACGTGGCAAATTGTTCATATTATATTTCAAAAATTTGAGATTCAATCATATGTTAGAGTATAAGTGAAAAATTCTTTAAAATAACATGTTAATATTGTACTTACTAAATAAAAGGTCTTAATTCATTATAGTTAAATAACACATAACTATATGCATGTCTGGATTTATTTTCTATCAGGTATCTTCCCCTCGCTATGATTTTTGGTAAAAGTCATCTAAGATGGGAAAATATTAACAAATTCCCATTTGAAGTCACTTTCCCATCGCCATCATGTCTTGGAATGCGGTTGATTCTTGTTCTCAAGTGAGGCTTAAAATAATATAGGATAAATGTTAAGATTTCTTCAACAATATAAGTCTTACACATCAAAGCCTCAACATGCGTCTTGTTTCTAACTTTTTTCTTAAGGTTGAACAAATATATGTATGGAATTTCATCAAATGACAAACAAATACAATTTTCAAAATATCAAGCAAACCTTAACATGTACAAATCATACATTAAATTTCTATAGGAAAAAGCTATGAAACAAGTATACTACATATAAATACCAAAAAACTAACATAAACTACATATAAATACAAAAAAAAACTAACATTCTAAAAATGGGTTACAACAAAAAATTGGTAGTTTTGCTTACTTTACAAGGAAAATCTTCAAAAAAAAAAAAACTTGAACATAGATATTGACAGACTAAATGTTGAGGTGACTGGATTTGTGATGATGAGAGTTTGATTTATGACAAGATAAGAGGGCATGGGTGTTGTGTGCTATTTTATGCAGAATAAAAAAGAAAGAATAAGAAGAAATGAGAGAGAAGAAGATGGGGGGTCATCTATCATGTTATAACTTAAATATTACCCATGGATTCACTGACGTGTATTAGTAATAGACATATTTCATTGGTAATTCTGTCTATAATAATGACATGCTATTTTTCTATTTTATTTTCATTCCATGATTTCTATTAGCAATGGAAAATTTCCGATGAAGAATACTAAGGAAAATAGCAACGTCATGATCTCTCAGTAAATGTCACTGTAATTTATCGACGGTATTGTTTCCATCGGTATTTCTATTTGTATTTGACATTTTTCTAGTAGTGATTTTAATCAATTGAAAATGAGAAAAGTTTCCGTATTTAAATTTAAAGCCCAATGATTACAAAAGCTTATAAATTACAATTACAATTACAAAAAACTAAAGGCACTAGTAAAATATTGTGACCTAAGACACATTGCACTGTTCATTAGAACAATGTAATAACCATTTTTCTTGTCTTAAAAAAAAACTAACAAAGCTTGCAATTCGGGTTAAATTATTTTTAATAATGGATCCATTAGGAATTACAAGATTGATTGAGGATAAATTGGTCCACATATTTTTTTAGCATAGTAAAATGACTTTGTCTACCTTAAAAGCAAAAAAATGTATAAATGTTTTTCAAGGGATTTTTTGTCTTTTCAATATTTTTTGCATAGAAAAATTATGCGGACACCCTTAAATGCAAAAAAAAAAAAAAACATTAAACATGCACAAAGGGGAATTTTTTTTCTTTTTACTTTTTTAGAATAGTGATGTGAAGAAATTCCCTTTAAAATAAAAAAAAAACTCCAAGGCTGGTTTCAAGGGCATCTTAGTCTTTTCATCATGTTTTTTTAAGTTCACTTAGGGGTTGTTTGATAATTTTTTAAAAATAAATATTATGGATAAAAAGTTGTTGACAAGTGTGATGGCCTTGTGCCCTTCAAGAGGAGCATGCGGGGTTCAATTACAAAACATCGCCATCTCTAATGGTGTTTTGGAGTGGCATGTTGTCCTCTTCATTTTAATGGGGCATGTGCACATGACAGAGATGCGGTTGAGCTCCACTTACCATTTTTTTCTTTTTCTTTGTCTTTTCTCACTTGTAGTCTAGAAATTTGCACCAGTGATTTCAAAAATCAATTGTGTCCCCCAATTTGTAATTTTATTAATTTTGGCTCATATTCTTTTTATTACTATTTGTTTTACTTTTAATGCTTTTTGAATTTTAATTTTGTTTTTTCAATTTTGTACCTAGGGATTTTATTTAATTTAATGTTTTCCAATTTGGTTCTCATTATTTGTATTGCTCTTTTGTTTTGTATTTTATACTTCTCTTGATTTGTTTTTAATTTTTCCATCATGATTTATCTCATTTTATTTTTTATTCAATTTTGATCCTCATTCTTTTGCTTGCTATTTTCTTATCCATTTCTTGATTTTTTTTTCAATTTTGTCCTTAAACATTTTATTTCATTTACTTTTTATCCAATTTTGGTCATTATTTTTTTTATTGTTATTTTTTTATATTTTTTTTCTATTTAGTTCTTAATTATATTCTTTCATTTAGTTTTTATCCATATTTAGTCCTCATTGTTTTGATTCCTATAAGTTTTGTTTTTAAATTTTTTTATGATTAGAAATTTTAATTCATGATTTTTTGCATGTCTACCTTTCTATTGGGTAATCCTGGTCTGATAACTTGGTCTCAATTTAAGTTTAATTTTTTAGGTCCTTTATTAAAAATTAATTTGTCCAAATCTATCATTTGACATTGGATTATTGGGCTTTGAGCTTCATTACTTTTCCCACTTTTTTTATGTGGTTATCCCGATTTCATATCATGGATAACAAGTTAGCCGAGTTATCTTGGGTTGACTTGTATTTTTTTTTCTTGATGTTTTTTTATGAAACTAATTTGTTTTTGAATTTAATTCTTTGGAATTAAATTATTGGCCTGTGAGCTTTGTGATTTGTTTTGCTTTTCTTTATGTGGGCTTTTCTCGAGTAGAGGTTAGTCAAGAGAAATTGAGTTAACTCGGTTTTGTTTTCAACTTTTTTTTATTTAACTTCGGTCTTTTTTGCTATATTCTTTTTTTAAAAATCTTTTTTTTTTTATTTTGATCCCATATCTTAGGTTGTAGGCTAGTCAATTTAACCCAGGTTGATTTGGGTTTTTTTCATCGATGTTACTTTTTTTTAATTTTATTTTTTTAAGTTTTATTCTTTGACATTAGGTTATTGGGCCTTAATCTTTATGTTTTTTATTCAATTTCCTTTCAACCCGGGTTATTATCGTCTGAACATCTTTTTATTATGTTAGAAAAAAATTGACCTAGCCCATGGCGTAGCACAGGCCACCTATCACCTATCTACTATAAATCTAAAGCCAATCAATGTAGAAAAAGATTCTCTCAATATAAAGAATGAAATGGGCTTACATGTAAAAAAATCTATAATGAAAAATTTACTTAAAAAATAAATATTTATAATTCATATCTAAAATATAAACACTATTTTACAAGTGCATGGATAGTTGACACTATTTTACAATAATTCACCAATAGCTTTACTACCTTGACTTTTCACATGATACTCATTTTGGGGATAAAAGATATGAAAACTAATTTATAGCAATTTGCTTACAACTTCAATTATAGGATAAAGACCCATAAAATAACCAAATAATATGACAAACAAGAAAAAAACTAAATAAACAATCTTATACTAAAGAAAATACTAGCTAAAATGGACAAACACCATAAAAAAATTAGATCTAGCTGTAAAAATACTAGATCTGAGATTATTCTAGATAAAAAGACCAAACAAAGAAGGAGAAAAATGCAACTATTGGTGTCTACAATTAAAGAAAAATAAAGAAACTTAAAATGATCAAGAAAAAGAAAAATTATTTGATGTACGGGTGTTAGGAAAAGACTTCATGAGTGAAGGATAACGGATGAACTTCTTGCCTTAGATGGCCACAAGAACTAAGATGAGGGTGGTGTTTAGTGTAAAGGTATGCACTTTAAAATAGCTTAAATGTTCTCTCATTAGTTTTTTCTGACCCCTCTTAGGATTGTTATCCCTTTTAGGAGAGCGGTCCTTTTTAGGTGAGTGACCCCATTTAGAAGACCTATCTAGCTGTTTATCCCTAGAGAAATGAGGAGGATCGTGGCACAATGTACTTGTCTCCTTTACTCGAATATAGTTTTCCATGGCTTCCTTCACTTTTAGTAACTTTCTATCTAGTAGGGCATACAACTCCTTCCACAAGTGTTTTTCCCTCACTCTACTAATGAGGGCTTCCAAAGCTATAAGTTCAATCAAATCTTCAAGCTTAAGCATTTCCTCGTTGAATCTCTTCATATATGCTCTCATAGACTTATCATCTACTTAAGTGATTTCAAATAGTCTAGTGGAACTCTTTTTAAGCTGGAATGCTTATACTAATGCGTGCCACTAACTTGGCACAAAGATCATTAAAATTCGTGAATGAACTCGACTCCAGGTTGTTGTACTATGCTCACTCTAAATCTCTAAAAGTAGTAGGGAGGATCTTGCACATAATATGATTGTTTTGAATAACTAGCTCTAAACTGTTACATATATTTTATATATGTCTTGGGATTTGTGAATCCATCATAATTGTCTTAAGGTATGCGGGTATTCAACATCCATTTATTTAAAGGAGAGTCTCTGATTTGGTTGAGGGGTGTAAACATCCTTTTAGGTGAATTCTTGTTCCAGCAGCTTATCACCTTTACGCCTACAAGGTCGTGAAGAGCTTGAAGTTTCTGGCATTGGATGGCATGATATATCGATGGATCATTTTCTATAATGCCCATATGGGTGTTTACAAAAACCGCTTTGTACCCAAATGTTATGAGGGCCTATATGTTCTTTGGAATGGTTTGATGACCCCTAAAGCTGACAACTTTACTTAGACTGATTTTGCCCACATTCTTCTAGGTAGTGTAAACATCAACGAGCACTATATGGAGCTTGTTACCGAGGAAGTGATTGGTGAGATACGAGGACTTGTTGAGGTGGATTTTCTCTAATTTGTTGATTAGTCAATATTGCTTGGGTGATGAGCCGCACATGGTCTATAAGTTCTTGAATGGTTGGTTGTGTAGGAGTATTTGTTATGGAAAAAAGATTAGTAACTCATCCTATCTCAAGAGTGTCTTGATTGTCTTCCATTAATGATTATGAATATGAAGAAACAAGTAATCAAGAGGGTTATTTATGACCTTCTAAACAATTTCCTACAAATAGTGCCATTGGTGATATCGTGAAACCCAAAATAATTATGTAATAGGTTATTTAGTTTATGGGTAATGGTTAATCAAGATATTCAGGTAAATAGTTTTTTTCTCCTTAGCTTAGGAAACACCAAATTAATGGAAAAGCCCTAAGTACATGCAAAAACAGTCTCAATCAAGGGACTTAAAGACCCTACAATGATAAAATCAATAACTTTATGGGAAGGACAAAAAAATAACTTAAAAGAGCCTTAAATTCTAAGAACAAGTGATGTTTGATCTTATATTTTAGGATGATTAATACTCTGAAATATATATAAGCTCTTAAAAAAATAAAAAAAGTTCTGAACCCTTACCTGGATGGTTCAGGGAGTATTTATAGCCCTGAAACTTTGTGTTTTTAGAGAAGGAAATGATTGAAAAGTCCCTTATTTTTTGTAGTATTAATGAGGGATAAATATCTCTTACATATCATTAATGAGATAGTAAGTGTGGTAGGTCTTTTAAAAGACTTTTTGTACATCTACAAGTATAGGGAGATCATTACCTCTTATATAAAAGATTTATATAATTGTTCTACAAGTAGGATTTCTTAGTTATGGATACTCAAGACATGAGATGTAACTTGACCTAGATTAAAAGGCTTGATGGTTAATCCAACCCGTTACACGTTCAGTTTAGATGTTCATCTAAGACCTGGCATATTCCCTTGGGTTCACTTGATGGCTAAACCTAAGTATGTTGGGTCTGACATCTTGTCAAGCCCACATTACCTTGGGTTCAGCTGATAGCTAAACTTAAGTATATTGGGTCTGACATATCGCCAGATTCATGTTATCTTAGGTTCAACTGACCAGTTAACATAAGCATGTTGGGTCTGGCATCTAGCAAAACTCATGTTATCTTGAGTTCAACTAACCGTTAAACCCCAAGTATATTTAGGTCTAGTATATTACTAGACCCATGTTTTTTTTTACCAGACCCATGTTTTTTTAGAGTTAGCTCATCGCTAAAACCAAGTGTTTTGGTTCTTGAAGTATCACTCGATCCATTTTGTTATAGACGTTTCTCTAATCATAAAAATGTACACTAAAAATAATTAACTTATCAGGTGGGAAGGTTCTACCAGACAATAATGGTGCTCTGGCATAGAAGTCAGATTTATTAAAAGCACCAGAAGAAAATAGAAACGTAACAGATGAAGTCACCAAAAGAGGAAAGTTAAAAACTAAGCTATAGGTAACACACAAATGTTCATAAAATTCAGATGTCTTCTACGATGCCTTCAAATGCTTGTCGCTGTAAACAACTTTTCAGTTTCTAGGATTAATCTAAATGTTTTGCAATGTACACTAAAATATTTTATCTTTTCTTTTTAACACTGTAGAACTTGCGAGTGCCAGCATAATATTTTTAGTCAAATCGTAACTGATCGAAACGTCTTTTTTTCTTTCAGTTATTTGAAAGCCCAGTGAACTTTA
This sequence comes from Populus trichocarpa, assembly GCF_000002775.5. Lineage (NCBI taxonomy): Eukaryota > Viridiplantae > Streptophyta > Magnoliopsida > Malpighiales > Salicaceae > Populus > Populus trichocarpa. The sequence goes on from NC_037290.2 coordinate 6,807,004, forward strand.
GGCTACTAACCTGGATAGCCTTACATATTTAAAAATCCCACAGGGCTCTTCCTTCTGTTTGTATTTTGCTTATTTGCTTTATGGTGTGGTTTATCCATAACTAGAATGCCCAGGTTTAGAAAAAAGAAAAATAGAGTTGGAACTTGAAATATTAATGTTCATGAATCCTTTGTTGATTCCATGATGAATGGGGTTCAATATTTTTAATGGAGGTTACTGCATGACAGTAGCAGTGTGAAGGGAGCTCGTGACTAAGAGAGGGGAACATCTTTCCATGCAAATATACCCTTAGTTGTCAAAACAATAATAAACAGCTACTTCCAAATAACCAATCCAATTACTAAGGAATTATTGTACAAAATTATCATTCTTTTAAAACAATAATTTGGAATGACAAAATGCCCTTGACAGAGGGAACCCACGCAAGTTGAGAATAACATCTCATTCCCTCTCTTAATCCTATGATAACTCCTTAAAGAAACCGAAAAACGACATATGATGCCCATGTGCACTCCCTGCACCCACTGCCCACTTGACTCCATTGAGACCTCCCTCTCTCTGTCCTTCTTCAGACCTCGCTACTCGCTAACCTATCCAACTCATAACCTTAATGCAGACAAACATCAACCAATCATATTTAAACTCTCTTTCACAGATGTAGCACTTCGTTGAGACCTAGGCAAACAATCTCACTTTCCTCTCTACACCCCCGTTCTCTGCAACTTTTATGACATGCATCGTATGCAACAAAAACGCACTTGTTAAAAATACCTCAAGTCATTAACGGCTTGTTTGAACCAATTCTGTACTAGAAGTAATTCCAACTATTTACGTAGATTGAAATTAATTTGATTTGCTAATTGAATTCTTTTGTTTTGAATAGGATATAAAATTGTGAAATACGTTTTACTTGAATTAATAAAATTAAATACATCATTTACTTAACTTGTTATTATCTCTAAAAAAGAAAAAAAGAAAAAAACTTCTTTTAAACTTATGTGTGAGAGGGAGGAGGAGAGAGGAGGGTGTTGATGAGATTAATTTTTAAGATGTGAATCCTAAGTAAATCACACCTCTTTATAAATCTATAAAATTTTCAATTTTAATTGTTTGTAGAATTCATTTATAAATCTTCAATTCTTAGCCTTTTGTGGAAAATATTTTTTGGGTATGCATGTATCACTTGAATTATTTCATTATGTATGATAGCTAGCTCTGATCTCTCAGTTTCCTCTTAAATGTCCTTAAAGTCAAAGACTATGGATTTTTCACTATTCTATAAAGCAGAAAATTACCCACCAATCTATTATTGTTAATGGTTTTCCTATGTGAGCACAATTAAACCTAGGGTTAGCTAGGTTTCCAGCCAGGTGGCTTTTTTCTCTTATTTTTGGTACCACTATTTTAGTTTAGTCTCTAATTCTTTTGGCATATGGCTTATGCTATCGAGAAGATGTATAAAAATCATGACGTGATAATATTCTCTTTGTGATTAATTAAAGGCATATAAATTATCATATGAAATACTTAAATGGATGATTTGTAATACTTAAATGCAGATTCCTGTAGTAGGTAGAAAACTTTGGAGGGATTATCACGAGGACAGGGAGAGAAAAAGTGATAGAAGAGAACACAAGCAAATGGAGTTATGTGGCGGAAGATATATTGAAACGGCAACAAATCTGATGATGAAGATAATAAATACAAGAAAAAAGGGAATCGATGTTGTGATGTGTCTGACTTATGTGTCCTTGGAAACCAATCTGTGTGTGTCTTATGGCTTAGTTTAATTCTCTGATAGGAATGTCAGAACTGAGGTGCTGAATGGGAAAAGGTGCGCACGTTCTTCCATGCAGTTTTAGCCACACTACCTTTCGCACCTTAACCGGATTCATGCTCTAACTAATCTCACCACCCAAAGCTCCAAAACTACCATTATTGATCTCTCCCTCTCAGAAAAACAAACGGTTTATTATAATTAATTCCATCTTAACTTAAAAGTTCTAGACAAACACATCCCAGTTGTCCATGCTAAAACTTCTACAGCTTGTCCTAAACTTAAGAGTAGTAACCAAAATTTCTTCATTGAAGATACCGGGGAGATTCATTACGATTGTGCATATAAACGAACTGTACTATTTCTTTGAGCACATGAATATCTCAAAATAAATGCACGAAGATATCAATATCATTAGTAAATGTGACAATAAGACTGCAAAACAACAATGAATTGAACTGTTCAGTCATATAGATTATCGTAATCCATTCTTAGTTACCTTCCCATGGTTAATAACTATGGTCGATGGAATCAACAATATTTACTATATATTATAAACAAGATATTGTGCAAGATAGATGAACTCTTAATGTTTTTCTGTCATTTTTTTTCTTAATAGTGTTATTGTTACATGCACCCTGCGAAATCATAAAGGATTTAGATATAGCCAAAGTGATCAAAGATCAAAGAGAAGAGGTCATGATCTCAAGATTAAAGATGGGAAAAAAGAAAACCAAAAAGTAAAGAGGAAATCAAGCAACATAATAAAGAAGGGGCAAGACGGCCAGTAATATATCCAATAACACTCGGGATTCAGCAACTACTTTACCTTAGGCCGGTCACCAAGCCTGAGTTCAAGATCCAATTCTTCTACAGTGCAAGGGCTAATTTCAAGCACCTCAGACTTGTCGACTGAATTAGACTTTAGAGAGAAAGGTAATGATGATTTATCGATCCTCCGCTTCTTGCAGCTCGAAGGATCCTCCTCACTGTCCGTTATGCTTGGGCGAGTACGTCGAACTACCAAATTCAAGCTGACAGACAAATCTGTTTTGACACGGTTTACTTTTCCTGTACATCCTGATTCCACTTTCCTTGAATTCTGCTCTCCTTCAGTGCTCAGATCAGAGATATGATAACATCTTTCTGTAGCTAACTTAGTCCGTGGTGGAGGAGAAGATCTAGGGGATCTCTTTTGTTGTTCTTCAACAATAAAAGAAGAAAAAGGAGGGAAAAAACCCTTTATTCGGCAATTCTCTTGAGTAGGTGTCGTTGAAACCCTAGAAGAAGAAGGTGGGGATGCAATAGGACCAGGATCAGAATTAGGGTTAGGGCTATAAACCAGATTACAAAGCTGAGATGGGTATTGAAAACCGAAAGATTTATAGGGATTTTGAAGGTGACTGTGAGGACTTTGATGCTCCTGTTGAAGGATTTCATTGTGAGGACTTGGAGGTTGCTTTAGTCTAGCTCTATCCCTCCTGTGGACATTCATATGACCTCCTAGAGCTTGAGCAGACCTAAATTCTCTTCTACAAAAGCTACAAGAATAAGATCTTGGAGGCCATATACACCCTCCAAGAGGCCCAGCTGCATCTTCGGCGAAAGCTTGTTCTTCCCAAGAATCATCAAATGAAGGATTAGTTGAAGCCTGGAAATGAGAATTCAAACTATGCTTTTGCTTAGTCAACATCCAATACCGAGCTTGCTCCATTTATTGGACAATATCTGGAGAGTGACCCTTCAAAGTTTGAAGAGTATACAGGATTATAGAACAAGTGTTAAAAAGGCATAGAAAATGAGAGGAGATGGGATATGCAAGAGGGACAGAGGAAAGGCTTAGCTGATTGCTTAGAGAAGTTGTCTGGTAGATAGATTGGTGGGTACTCTACTTGGTTGTCTTAGTGTAGCCACTTTTTTGGTTTATGTGAATTGGTTCTCAACAGTCTACTGTATAGAGGGCTCAAATTTCTCTTTTCTTTGCAGTCAAGGGGGAACAATCGTTTCGTATTCACTGAGTGGGTCCATGAGTCTTGCTTGCGCTGTTTATCTGTGCTTAGAGACAAACTGAGATCATGCCTGACTGAAATCTCCTTGGAAAGACCCAAGCAAAGGACGAAAAGATGCTTTAAATGTGCACATATTTTTTTTTTATTTTTTTTAGTTTAACGTGGGTGTCCGGGCCAGCTTGCACGCACCTCGATTAATCCCACGGACCCTGAAGTTAACGACCATGTAAACCTCCAGTGGCCATCATATGAGCAACCACAGGGCTCGAACATGAGACCACAGAGGGAGCAAACCTCTTGGTCCTAAGCTCTTACCACTAGGCCACCACTTAGATGGTTAATGTGCACATATTTTTGCTACACCCTGTATAGATACCTTTGGACACGAAACTACTACTATACTATACTAAGCATTATTTTGATATTTTCCTTTGCGGATCGCCCTCTTCAAAGAATGTCCATTAACACTAGGAAAATGGGTTATATTTCAAAGACAAGAATGCACATGCTCTGCTTCTTTTACACTACTCCTTCCATATATATATATATTTTTGGTTGTTGTGATATTAAGAGAACATATGAACAGGGTTTGTTTTAATGCTTCTAGTGGATGTTCTGAGTTTTTTTTGCAGAAGATCGGGCCTTAGACTTAAGGTTAATGTTATGGAAAGGACAACTTTAGTCATTTGTGATAAACTTGTTTCAGGAGTTGCAGGGTGATCTTAAAGTTTCTGTTGTCTTGCTTGGTTATTTGTGTTCCCCAGTTGTATTTGTCTTTGATTCGTTCTGTCATTTGTTGGCATAAACTTTGTTGCTCATATAAAAGCACACTAGGAAAATAGCGTCGAGAAATATTACTCTACCTTAACCCTTTTCTTTAACCTGCATGCACTTATTAAACAGCTGAAAATAATTCTTGCATTATTCATGTTACAAACTTGCTGAGAGTTTCAACAAAAAAGAAAACAAAACAAAACGGTGGCCATAACCTGTCCACTGTATTTAGAAGTTTTCGAATAACATTTGTTTTGAAGTATTGCGCGCAGTAAGAATATATACTGATATCATCAATTTGCTAATGATTTTGTTGCGTTGATGAAATCCGCGTTACTCTTGCCACTATCTAGGTCGGCTGCGATACGCTATAAGCTAGTTTAAGTTCTTTATAATATAAAAAAATATTAAAATGATGATATAAATTTTTAAAAATTAATAAAAAATTGAAATTCAGGTTATTAATCTAAATAAATTCAATAAACTTGATTAATTTAATAATATAATTATGAAAAAATCCAACGACAAAAAAAGAAAAAAAATTTAAATAGCAATGATTAATAAAAAAAATATTCAAAACTTAAGTACCAACAAATCAAACACAAAAGAACAAATTTAAAAAAAAATAATTAAAAAAAAAAAAAAACTTGACTCAAGTCATCATATTAAATTTACAGCTCGGTTATGAGGTTAGGATAACACTATATAAATTTTTTTAAATAAAATAATGGAGGTCAACCCTCAAGCAAAAAAAATAATGAAAGTTGAAATTGATGATAAAATAAAAAAAATATAAAACAACTCGAGTCAACCTAAGTTAACTTAAGTAACCCGCGACCCGGGATATGAGATTTGAATAACCCCATTAAAAAAAAACTCACAAAGTTGAAGTTTCAATAATATAATATTAAATGATGAAATTGAATTTCTTTTAAAAAAAGACCGAAGTCAAACTGGGCTATTCATTAAAACCTGTGATCTGGGTCATGAAATTAGGTTACCCTATACAAGGCAAGACCAAAATAATCATAAAGCAAAATTCTCAATCATAAAAAAATAGAAATTAAAAGAATAAGGATAACATTTGGTATAAAAAATAAATGAAACAAAATAATGATGGATGAAATTGAAAAATAAATAAATAATAAAATGATAAAACAAAAAAACAGTAATCAAAAGAATAAGGACCAAATCTGGTATAAATATTAAATGAAATAAAAGAATGAGGGATGAAATTGAAAAATAAAAGAAATCAAGAAAATAATAAAAACAAATGACAATCAAAAGAATAAGAACCAAATATGATAGATAAAAAAATTGAAGGATGATGAAATTAAAAAACAATTCTAATTTTATAAATTATTTCAAATAAAAAAAATTAATAGTGAATTTGAAGTAAAAATAAATTGAAAGGTTTCTTTAAAAAATTAGAGGTTTGACATGAAAATTGAATAGGAAGAGAAATGAAGGGAAAACAAATATCACGAACGCCAAATTGGAGGTTATTCAATTAGGATAATACCCAACAATTATTCATTTATACTAGGTGGATTTATAAATATCAAATTAATTGATAAATAATGAATTTGTGTATTCAAACCATGAACATGCAACACCACAAATCAAAACAACATCACCAAATAACATAACAAATCAAAAGTAATATCAATACATCAATTCAAAAACAACATCACAACATAACAAATCAAACACAATATAACAATTCAAAAACAACGTCAATCTACATAAAAATTTCATGTGAAGACCAAATTATTATGCTTTAGATAAATATGTTGCAATCCAATCCTCTCAGTCGCATCTCAGGATATTGATTACAATCTTATTCTACCTTAAAAAGTAAACACTCTAGCAACTTCATATCTTAAGGTTTTCATATAATGGTGCACCCCAACATTTCAAATATTTTAACATAATCATGATGAATAAATCAATAATTAATTAAAAACCATAAAAGAAATTAACAAATATTTTAAAGTGTTGAAAATTTCTCACAACACTTAGTGTACAAAAACGACCTCCATGAGTAGTTGGATTCGATTAGAGCAATTGGAATTGTGGATGACAATGTCGGGGTGTGTAGCTCACACGCTGCCAACATTGCTGGATTATCACGTGTGGTTACATGTATCACTGTTTTGTGGTGGTGCGTGGAAAACTTGGTTGGATGCGCAAATCCTTCCTCCTCTTTCCTATGCCAGTGATAAGCTTCACCGCAAGTTGTGGGAGAGGAGATCATGTTGCCTAAAGTTTTGGCTTTTCTTTCTTTGTCTCTCCTTGCTTGATCGGTATGTTAATGGTTGATGGTTGATGCTATTGCTATTTGAAGGGCTATTGGTCACCTGGAAGAGGTGGTATGTGCTGCTGTGAATAGGGTCAAGTGGTTGTTAGAGTTAGTGGCTCCGGTTTGGAAGAGGTGGTGGTTGCTGCTGTTAGTATTGATAAAGGTTGTTATGGCAGCTGGCGATTAGTGGATGTGGCTTGTTTCTGACATTACGAAGGCAGTGGCAGTAAGCATGGTTTCAAGATAAGAGAGAGGGTTGTCATATTTTTGTTCTTCTCTATTTTTGTTCTTTCATCTTTTTTTCCTCTTTTTTTTTTCTATTTCCTTTTTAAGATTGGGTTCTCTCTTCATCTTCTTCTTTTCTTCTCTTTATTTATCTCTTTTTTTCTTACATTCAAAATATTCCTCTCCCCTAAAATTTCTATCCTCTAAAATATTTGTCTTCCCTCATTTGTTTTTTCTTTTTTAACTCCATTTTTTTCTTCCTCTTTTTTTGCTTGTGTGTAACTCTATCTCTATTTATATTCCCCTCTATTTTTCTTCCTCTCATATTATCCAAGTTTATACTCTTTTATTTGATCCCTATCTCTTAATCCTTTAGTTATTTGGATAGGGTCAAAACTGTGTTTATTTTTGGCCCATCTCTCATTGTATAATTATTGTGTCACCCCTCATTTCTTTTGCTTATTTTTCTTCAATCTTCTTTTTATTTTTTTATATTTTTATTACAAAAAAATTATCAATATAAAACAACAAGCAAAAAGGTTGAAATTATAAAGGCGCCCTCTCTCAACACAAGCTCATCGAGAGTATAAGGGTTGCTTATAGAGCGAGAGTCCCTTCTAAGCAAGATGTATACACTGGGAAGTATATTACATACTGGAAGTTCAACTACAACATGTAAGTTTGTTTTCCTTTCTTCCATGATATAAAAATAAACAACAATAGATAAAGTTTGAATAATTAATTTTAATAAAGGAATGAAAATTCAGGTTTATAAATGTTAAGGCTACTCACACGATAACATCTATGATGAAATGGAGTCAGGTTTCCAAAATTCATGAATGAAAGCATATGATTGATGCTTGGTTTAGAAAGTTCAAGGTTAGTATATGCATAAATATTTTTTTTAATAGTTAGTTTGGTTAGTTTTTTAATTTTAATAAACTAATTATTTTATAAAATTGACATACAAGGAAAAAACATTTTGGGAGGAGGCTGACAACGGCGTGGCCAAGAGAGTATAAGAGAATCATAAAGCCATTAGGTAAGATTGAATTCAAATTGTAATATTTTTTTTAAAAGAAATATTAAAATTTTATTTTTTGTTATCTTATTTGATTTTTTTATATGAACCTTGTTGTGTGATTTCTGAAACGATGCTCAGAAAAAAGTAAAGAAATACGCAAAACATAAAGGTCTTCTAGGCTAGGAAGACGTGGCATTGAGGGATTTCAAACCTCTAAACGTCTCCGAAGGTATTTGGGATGCTTATATCCAGCATGTGATGTCGAAACATTCCTTGAAGCGGTCAATTCCTTTCATTTCATATGCAAAACGGATGGTGAGATTCTATTTTATATGATAATTATTTTTTAAATTGTTGTATTATATTAAAATATTTAACTAACAGTAGGTTCTCTTTGCAGGCTATGGTGTTTTCTAATTGTTTAATTGTCTGATATAACTAAATTGTTGTGTTTTATAATTGTTGATCTATTTAAGGTTTAAGAAAAATCTTTCTCAATAAAAAAATTCTTATCTTATCAGGTAAAAATCTGAAAACAATAGTAACCTGTGTTTCTTAGCAGGTTATCCCTCAATCTAATACCTTCTCATCCTCTATTCAATTCATACCCTGTATATGTAAAACTCTCTTCTATGCAGTGAATCCAAAACGAAATTCTATTCATTAATAATTGAAAAAGAGATGGCCAACAGCTGCTCACCATTAAACACTAAATTATTTCTTGTAAACCAAATAGTCCACAAGGTTGCAAAGAAAACTAACTTCCATTCTTCGACTTGGAACTTTCCCGAGCTGTAGCTTAGTCATTGATTGTAGAAGTCTTAAAGAGATTCAAGAAAAGCGATTAAAACTACTCTAAACCAAAACACCAGGAGGAATGACAGTGGATGAGAAGCTGTAATGTTGATTTAGGGAATCTGTTGCAGGAAGAACATCTTGCTACTTCTATATTGATGAGATTTCTTCGGGCTAGAAATTCCTTTATACAGAGTCGATTTTTCATAGCTAACCAGCATAGGATTTTTGTTTTTTGAGGAAGCCATACTTGTCCATATATTAGCTTTCCAGTTACCATCACCTTGGAATAGAATTCTATCTAATAATCAGCTGCAACTTCTTACAGTAAAAATCCTATCTTTGCTCGCTTCCTAAATCTTCTTATCTGACTTTGCTTAGGATAATATCTGTGATTGAATAAAATCCTTCAAAACGTTAGCTGATGCTCATTAAGAACCCGCAACTCTCTCCTCCACGTAAGACTCCAAGTATAAGCACCTTCCACCCATGTTCCAAAGCTTGAAATTCGGCCTGCTTGTGAAAAATTGATAATGCGAACAACCTTAGAAATTTATGTGAGAAAATAGAATTTCATGTCAACTTATATATCCAAAACCTCACTATTTTCCCATCTCAAACCACAAACCTCATTGAATTTCTTAAGCTCCTGCCTGATTTCTCTTCTGATCGAATCACAGCTACCTATAAAGAAAAGAATTTGACCACATAACTTCGGAAGGATTTAACACGGGTCAGACTCTACGAAACTATTAATTTATTAAGGGTTCTTGTAGTTTAAGTTTGAAGGCATCTCCATCCTAGTGTTAGAGTATTTTCTCTAACCAAGTTTAAATCCATTATGACATTAACTACCACCGTTACAAATATTGTATTGAGGAGTTATTGGCGAAAGCAAATCGCCATTGGATGTGTGTTTCCAGGCCACATAGTCTTGAGCAGCCCACATTTGGGCGTGACCGTGGCTGCTATCTTCATGACAATAAAAGCAGGCATAAGATGAGCAAAATCCTCCCTTTTTCATTGTCTATGACTCTATCACCCTCCACCAATACCTTAGGCTAGACTTTTCAAATCCCCTTACAAAAGAGAGAGTCTTTTTAGCCTTTTTTTAAAAAAAAATAAATACTTTTGAAACTCAAATATTTTAGAGGAGCTATTTTAGGTTTAATGAAATATTTTTAAAATTCAAATATTTTAGAGAAATTTTAGAGAAAGGACTTATAAATATTAGTCTAATTGACTGTTAGAAAAGACAAGAATTGATTAGTAATTGACTGAGAAAGTTAGTCTTATAAATATTTTCAATTCTTGAGAATTGTAAGTTATTTTCTCTTATTTTTGGTTTGATAGAAAAATATTTTATATTGATAAATTTTTTTCTAGATTAGCCATATATAAAAAAAGAGAGATATTTTACAAAAGCATATTTTATATTAAACAAAGCAAAGCATAGCCTCATTGGTTCCGTTTGTTTTACACAATATTTGTTTTGAAAAACATTTTTTAATAAAATTATTTTTCTAAAAAATTATTTTTTTTCATGAATTATTTTCTATTATTTTTTATGTGTTAAGGAAAATAGCTTCTTGTAAAATAAATTATTTTACATTGGCAGTTTTTTAATAATTATAATAATATGAGAAAAGTTATGATATTAGTAATAGAAATAGTGATGATAATTGTTGCGGTATTAATTAGTGGTAGTCATGGTGGTAATATTTATTATAGTGATTGTTATAAATTAATGATAATGTTAGTGGTGGTTGTAGGATGATTGTTATAATATAGTAAAAATAATAAAATAATAATTTTCACAATGGTAAATTTAATAACAAGATGTGTTGATGGTAATAATGATGATAAAGGTAATGCTAGTTGTGACGATGATTAATGAAAGATAATTATTATTGTGATAATGATAATAGTGATGGAGTTTCGATGATGAGACTAATATGAATGATGAAGTTACAGTTAAAATGATAATAAAAAAAATGGTATTATTATGAAGCCAAAAAGTCATCGTGAGGATCAATATTATGATGCTTGCAAGCTTTAACTTGAGCTCCTGAATCAAACTCCACCTTCCTGAAACTCAGGCCCCAAGCTAATTTTCGCAGCAGTTAAAGCGAATGTTACAGATCACCAAATCGCTTTCGGATTCTACAGCTCCTATTTTAGATTATTTTTATTGTAACTTCTTATAGAAATCAAACTCACCGTTAGATTCGACATATTTTTGTAATTTAGCACACCCACCTCTGTGATTGGATTAATACATATGTAAAATAAACAAATCTGTGTATTTAATAATATGAAAACAGGGGCGAAGCTGGTAGGTTGTATTATTAACCTTGAATTCTGGGTCTAATTGTTTCTATCATTTTGTCCATCACACGGAACATATTGGCATGTTATTTTCTTAAGTGACCTTCGAGATGATTATATCCGTAACGGCAGCAAATCTACAAAATTGCACCTCCTTTTTTTATTAATATTTCTGTTCAAAATGGATCTTGAGTATATATTTTTTTGTCAAGATTTCTACACTTTGACCGTTCAACCACTCATATAATTAAGAATGCTCTGGTTTATTTGCTCCCTCTATGATCTCAGGTTCAAGTCCTGTAGTTGCTCATATGATGGCCACTGGAGGCTTACATGGTCGTTAACTTCAGGGGCCGTGGGATTAGTCGAGGTGCGCGCAAACTGGCCCGGACACCCACGTTAAACTAAAAAAAAAAGAATGCTCTGGTTTAATTCCGAGTGGTATAACTCAATTGGTCAGATTTTAAATTTATTCTCTAGAGATCACTTGTTCGAGTTCCAAAAACCTCAGAGTCACTTGAGACTTACATGGTCGTTAACTTCAGGGTCTGTGCGATTAGTCGAGGTACATGCAAGCTGGCCTGAACATCCGTGTTAATAAAAAAAATGCTCAATTCCAATCCTGAAAGGTGTAGCTCAACTGGTCAGGTTTTATAAATTTGCTTTTCAGAAATCACTAGTTCGAGTATCACAAATCTCATGATTACAAAAGGTTTATCTGGTCATTAATTTCAGAGTCTTGAGAGATTAGTCGAAGTGCATATAAACTGACCAAACATACACAGTTACCAAAACAAAACAAAAAAACAAAATCCCTGGTCCCGTAAGGTCAAGATTAATGGCACGTAAGAGTTAAAAAGTGAGAAAGAAATAATTCAGTTCAAGTCCATTTTGCATGAATTATAAAAAATAATTTTCAATTTGAAAAAAAACTTCTGGTGAAGAAAAAATGACTATGAATATATTTTAGTACTTATGTTCAACCTATTATTTTATGTATAATTACGTCTAATTTATCTTTAAAATATTGGTAGTGTCATTTGTTAGCCTGTCACTAATATATACTTTCTTTCACCATGAAAACTAATGGAAATACTTGAGGTGACTTACACATGACAAAATTCAGATTTTATATATTCAAAATGTCCTTTATTAAAAAAATTATAAAAAAAAATAAAAGAAATGTCATCATATATAATTTATTTTGTTCAAAACTTGTCAAGTGTGAATAGCTTATAACTCTTCGAAAATGGATATTAAATCTCTGTTTATCAAACGGTAATTAAAATTTCAAATCTTTTTTTTTTGTACTCTTTATTTTATAATAAGAGGTATTTTATATATATATAAATTTAATTTTATTCATTTGCAAGCCATGTGATGTATTTTCATTAGTTTTGATAGTGAAAATGTAACGAAAAAATAGATTGAATACATAACAATGCAATTAAACATGTACTAATGTTTTGGAGAGAATTAATTTTTCTGTTAAATTTCTTTCAAAATGATGTTATTTTATCAGATAAAATATGCACATTAGGTAGACAAATGTTAATTAATATTGAGAAAAAGGACCAATTGAGAAATGTATGAAACATTAGGGATCCAATTGGGAATGCCTATATAACTCAAGGAATAAATAGAGGTTAGCCCTAATAGGAAGCTTGAACATGTAATGGAATGGAGAGCAAGTGAACAACATCTAAAAAGCTGTCCAGAAAAAATCTTCTTTTCAGCTAATATATAATTTCTCCATAAATAAGTCACTGATCATGTTCAAAATTCTTCGAGTCTCTTCGGCCTTTGCTCGGATGAATCTTCGTCATATGGCCCGCATTCATTAAATCCAAAAGATTAGACAAAGGAGGTGAGAATTATAAATTCTCCCATTAAAAAATGACCAAGAGGACCCTCGACCTCTATAATTTGCAAGATATGGACAGACTTCTTTGAAAAAATATGACCATAAGGAATTGTCTTCATTACCTACTTATTTCGAAGAAAAAACAAATTCATGTGAGAATGAAGGCCTTGAAAATGAAGGTTAAGAAATTATTCAAGTGTGGGGAATTAATTATAGGCAACGGATATTGGATCTGACATGACACTTGTGACCAGGAAATATTAAAAATAAACCGTACAAATGAAAACCTTCAATTTGAATTATTGCTCTTCTATATTACTTTTTCCTTTGAGAATAAATAAGGAATTTAAATCAATACAGTCTATATTAAAACAATAGCTATCTCGAAGGAAATGTCACTCTGCTTGTCTACCTACGAAACTTTCTTTTTTTTTAATTACAAATGATATATAGGTAGTGTTCGTTACTTTCCTGTGATAAAAAGGACAAAGATAATAGATATGGAAATATATTTGGTTAAAGAGATAGAGAAATAAAAATAAATCTATTCATGAGATAATTTTGAAGTAATTTTTTGTATTTTCAAAATAAAAGATATAGAGGGGATATGTCTTTAGAGACAATATTTATTATTTTTTATTCTTAAACTATCCTTGTAAAAAACTCTAAATCCAAAAATTATCCAACTAAGACATGTAAGGATAAAAATAGTTATTATTATAGTTTTAAAACTTAATTCAAGGTCGATCCAGGGCAAAGCCCAGGTCACAAACTGGGAGGGTTAACTGGGTTGACCTGAGTCAACGTAAGAATAAAATTATTTATTATTATAATTTTAAAACTCATCTCAATGGTCAACCTAGAGCAAGGCCTCGGTCACAGGTTAAGTTAACCGTTGACTGAAGTCAACGTCCAAATAAAAATGATTATTGTCATAGTTTTAAAACTGACTCGGGGATCGACTTGTGACAAGGCCCCTGTTACAAGTCAAAATGGTCAACTCGGGTTGATTCGGGTCAATGTAAAAATGAAAGTTTTTATTATTATAGTTTTAAAACCTGACTTGAAGGTCGAGCTGAGGCAAGGCCAAGTCACGAGTCAAGAGGATCAACCCAGATCAATGTAAAGATAAAAATGGTTATTATCGTAATTTTAAAACTCGACTCTAGACTCGACCTAAGGCAAGACCCAGGTCACGTGTATGGAGATTTAACCCAGGTTAATCTAACTCAATGTATGAATAAAAATAATAATAATTATAGATTTAAAATCTGACTTAGGAGTCAACCTATGATAAGACCCAGGCCACAGATTAAGAGAGTCAGCCTGGGTTAACCTAAAAAAAATTTAAAATATAAAATCAAAACAACCTATGTTTTTTTACCAAAAATGATTTTTTAAAAAAAATCACTAGATTTTTTACTCATGTTTTATCTTGGGTTAACCCGAGTTTTGATCGAGTCAAATTTTATAATTAGAGTTATTATAATATTATTAATGTCGACACTCAATATATACTAAAGTAAAAAAAAATATATGTGATAATTTTTTAAAAAATATGTAAATTTGATATATAGTAATATGTAATGAGAGTAAAATAGAGTTTTTATATTTTATTTTATTTTGTTCATCATAATCAATCAATATATTAAAACAATCATTTTATAATATACATCACTATCAAACACAATTCTATTCACTATATTTAAGTTTTTTTATTCTAGTATAGTAACTAAATGCTAGCTTAACTAATCATACAATATTTAATCAATATATTTTGGGAAACAATGTCACCTAATTAAGTCCTTATCATCATAATTTATTGATTTCAAAAGAAAATAAGGACAAATTTAGTTGCAACTGGTACGTTTAATTAAATATATACGTACACTGCTACAATATTCACGCACGTACTTGTATGTATTTAATAATTTTAGCCGGCAAGTAATTACAAATGGTTTCTATCAAAAAAAATTGCAAGCAGATATCATATTAATAACTATTTTATAGTTACAATAATGTGCTACCTTGATCTTGTTATGGAGAAATTAAGTATGCCAATAGTCATAATCCACGTATAAATATGCATATGGATCCTGTTAAAAGGGCTAAAAGGGCAAGTTTGAAAAGAATTCCATGAAGAAGCCTTGATGGATCAATTACGGAGCTTGATAAAAATAACAATAACTTTATATCTGGTTATATTTGGATTATGCTTAAATTTTACCAGATTATTCTAAATGCTTAGTTCCTTAGGAGATTGGCTTTAACGATCATCCCCTGTATGGATCTTGCCGTGAAGTTGTTATTTTTGTTATTTTATTTTCCTTGGTAACTCTGAATTTTAATTATTTTTTCTATTTAGTTTTGAATTTTTTAGTTAGGTTGGTTGTAAAGCATTATTTATATAGTTGGTGTGTTATTTTTTTTTTTTGTCAAATCATTATTTCATAAAATATCATAGTTTTTCTATATTTCTCTACGATTTCAATCTGTAACATTAGAACCTAAAACCCCTATTTTTTTACTCATATTAAACGTTGTTTCATGTTATCATTATTATTCCATATAGTATATCTACAACTCCACACTACTTAAGCTAATTTCATATTATCAAGGTATATAAAATACTTCAGGTCACTAGTAACCACACATAACAATAAGACCACAAAATAACACAACACATGACCATTATAATATACACTCTCTTATATTTTATTTATTATTGTTATATTTTTTTTTTCATTTTATAATTTACTAACTTAAGCATGGAAGGGTCCTCTATCTTAATAGGGACTTGTTTTTGTAAGAGAGTATGAAATGACCAAACCCAAGTACTACTACCTAAAAACAACCATGAAAAGCTCAAATCACATCTAAAATTTTTATGACGTTTATAATAAAGTCATTTATGAAAACTTGAATAAAAGTCAGTTAAGTTAATTTTCTTTCCTACTTTCTATGTCTGACAAATTAGAAACACTGTAATATAGTAGAGTAACCAACATCTCCACAGCAGGTACATTAGCTCCTCTAAATCTTCAACAAATTACCCATCAAAAAAAGGAGTACAATTAAGCTAGTCTAGGTACACAATAAAAGTTTAATATCCATGTACTCCCTCAACAAGTGACACCACCTAGCTTCACTACTTGTACCATTTAGTACATATAAACAACGCTAATTCTTTGAAGGAACAAATCATAATGATGTATAAGAAAGTAGACATGAGAATATTTATACTTTAACAATTCAAAAGAGCCACTACTACCATGAAAAATATTCAGAAACTGGATACTTTTGAATGAATCTCAATGGTATAAAAACTAAAACATCACTGGGTCTTAGTCATAAAAATGACTATCATCATCAATCTCTCTTTGAGTCTCACTCATGGACTTAGCAAAACAGACACCGACACAAGATGAGATCAATAACAAAACAAGCTTTTAAAAAGGAATATCATGTCCATTAAAAAAGAGATTACTTTATCATCGAGTGCTGCATATGTATCTCTCCAAGGATTGCGTGTTCACAAAGGCTAATTAAAACAATTATGATGGACTTACAAATTTAAGAAAGAACATACAAGATGTATTAAGTATTATTGGATTTGTAACACAAGATAGTGATGCTATATGCAAAGTCTTTCCAACAATATTTCAAGGATTTACTAGGTTGTGGTGCCATAGCTTAGAGCCTAACTCTATGCTTGACCTTCCCTATCTTTAAGCCAGACTCATCTTTCATTTTAGGACAAGTATACCAGCTAAAAAAAACACAACTAAGCTCTCGTCATCATACAACGAGAAGATGAAAGTACTAGAGCATATATTTAAGGGCTTAATAAGAAAATGCTCAACGAGAAAAGTCTACTTGAAATGAAAGAACTCAACTGATTTGTAGAGTCTACAACTATTTTTTTATAGGAAAGAATGTATACTTTTCTCAAACTAAATCTTTTTAAAATGAAATAGGCAATGCCAAAATGCATTTGAGTAGAAAAACAAGCTCGACCAGGAAATAACACTCTTGGCTCTAACAACATATAAAAGAGTCTTTCAAGCACTACCAATATCCTAGCAGTCACAGGGAATCCAAAAGTAATATAAAAGGACCTTTTCGTGATCAATTGACACACACTAAGATATTTTTTACCATTAAGAGAAAAAAATCATACAATATCCACCTCCTATGAAGTGTGGTGTGAACATAAGAAACCCTAATAAATGTTGTTTCTTTTACTATGATAATGGGCTAACATTGAGGATTTTTATAACCTAAAACAAGATAGAAGAAGTAATCACCCAATAATTATGTTTAATAGTTTGTAAGAAAAAAATTGTAACCTGAACAAAAAGAAAATGAGGTTATCGCATCCTATAATACGTTTCTTGAGATCAAATAGTCTCTATGAGAAAATCTTTTGAAGTTTTGAATAAAAAAAAATCAATATTACCTCTCCAAGAAAGTTTCTATACATTATTCTTTATGTAATTTCTTATCTCCAAAACACAATCTTCTTATAAAATTTCTATGTTCTCAACTAAATCTCCATACAAAAGTTCTATGCATTCCATGAAAATTAAATATCCATGTCTTAAACAAAATCTCCATATCTCCAAACAAAATCTCTATATAAAATTTCCATGTCTACAACAAAATCTCAATGTCTCCAAATAATGAGCTCTTTAAATATTCATCATGGTAATTTGTCCATTGATACTCTATTATCAGTGGAACAATTCTTATCACGATATAACTTTTGCAATCACAAAGCATTCTTCAAAACACAATCTTCATATAAAATTTCCATGTCTCCATCTAAATCTCTATATAACTTTCATAGTCACAAAGATTCTTCATGTTATGCTCTTTAGTTTAAGAGAAGAAACTCATTAGTCTTTTAAATTGCATGCGATTTCAAAGACTAAGGGGAAATTGATGGGTCAACAAATTAAAAAAATAGAGAACTTAATTGTCTGTTTAGACAACCTTGTCCATTAATGGGCTTTGACATAAACAAAAATCTATCCTAGAACCAAATCCCAATACCATACAAATTCACAAAGAGCCTAGTAGCAGCACACATAAAAATACAGTGTTGCGACCTCCAAGCATTTAGTGTGGTGCCTAATTTTCTCTCAAATAACTATAACCGTAAGTACAATGCACACCTTGTCAATACTATGCCGACCTTTCTTGCCAAGCACTAGCGGACACCAACCTTTTCCACTGATGGTCGTGATGCCTAACCTTCTAGTATAATGCCTATATTACTTTACCTACTCATTCTAGATAATTGTTTTTCACCATTACTCCACATGGTATGTATGTAACTCTATGCTCCACAAGCTAATTTTATGTGACCAGGGATATATAAATACTTAAGGTCACTAGATAAATACACAACCATCACAATATCTAATATTCTAAATTATTATTTTTTATTGTTATACATTCTTTTCCTTTTACAATTTACTATTTAAGCATCAAAAGGATCCCTTATCCTGATAAGGTACTAGTTTTTACAAGAAAGTGTGGAATAACCAAACACATGTACCTTAACCTAAAAGCAGTCGTGGAAAGTCCAAATTCAATCTAAAGCTTTTTGACTTCATCAAATATAAAATTCATTTCTTATCCTAAAGATTGATAATGTCCCATTTTTAATGATAAAGTTCAAAATTTTCCCAATGTTCCTCTCCAATTGTTTTAAATGTTCTAATGTTACTCTTAATTATTAAAAATCATACTTTTTTTTTATCAATTTTCTTTTCACGTTTTAATTGTTATGTGAGATATTATAGCAAATTTGGTGAATTTAGAGGAAAAACTGAGAGAAAAGTAAGAAAAAAGTAAATTAAAAATAAGAAAAATTTCAGCTTTTTGGTAGTGAAGGGAAAGCTACAATTTAAAAAAAAATAGGCAAAATTTGAAAATTTTAAATGGAGGGTGAAGCGGAAAAATTAATGTATCTATAAGAATAAGGGATGGTATACTCTATGTTAATCGATCAACCGGATACACGACAGGAACATGCTTGAAAAAGAATTAACCAAAGTTTTGATCATATTCACAAGCAGTGACGTTTTGTTTATTCGCGTTCAAAAATCATTTAACCATAACATCGCTAATTAATAAAAATAAAACACTTTAGAAAACTTTTCACCCTAATGTCTTTAGCAAGACTTAGGTTCCATTCTACTAAAATATACTCCGAATTTGGACGACTCATTAATAAAGAAAAAAAAAGAAATCTAGGACGTAGAATTTGGTTGAATATCACCATCCTCGTCCTTAAAAAAACATATTTACTGTATGTTACATTATGTGGAAGAGAGGCCCCCTAAATTGCTTGTGGAGGTTACTTTGTTTGACATTGATGGATAAATTAAAAGATATAATTAGATAATAGTCCTCCAAGCTAAGCTAACTGACACGGCAAGATATATAGGAGCATATATATATAGCAATTGCATGATCTTCGTGCATGCATATGGAATATGTTCATACTCCAGCTTCCTATATAATAAAGTGATGGTCAAGTATGTTTTTGAATTTTTGTGCATCATTATTATGTTTATGATATTACAAGAATTATTGGCCTAAAAATAAACTAGAACAATCCAACCCAAACATATTTGCATAGATGAAGCTGAACACTCAAATCTAAGGGTTAAAAGAAAGGGAGGAGGAGGGAAGAAAAGGTGGTGGCCCTGAAGTTCCAAAGACAACTCAACTAACCTTGTAATACTTAATATCATGGTGATCTCATAAAAATAATAAGCTTATTTTTAATGTTTGAAAAATTAGAAAAAAATATAAAGAGGAGTCAATTATAATTACTAGAAACTTTAACTGATTAATAAATATCTAAGGTAAGGGATTGATTATGCTGAAGGAAAAATTAATTTATCTTAAAACATCATATATGAGGTATGTTGCATTACAAATATTGTCTTTTATTCTTTGCAATTTGTTGTGCATAATTTACCGGTGATATATCTATAAGGCAATAATGAATTTACTATAACGAGTTAAACCTTGATTGTTGGTTAAATCTAACCTTTCTATGATCTAATTCATTTTTGTCACTCCCATTTATTATCTTTGGATAACACTTGGTGAATTAACAGTTTTAAAGTTGATCATTAATTCCTGATGATAACATGTGACTAACTATTGATCAAGTCATGTCATTGAAGGATCCATGGGCCTATGTTGAGCTCATTGAACCTAATCTAAATCCTAAAAAAAAGTCCATGATAGGTGTCTCGATGAGATTCATCTGTCGAATGGCATATGAGTTTCACTCACAATATTTGTTGATATTAGACTAAAAGTTTTCTTAATATTCTCAATTTTATTTTCAGTGAATGTTAGACTAAGAATCTTGTTGTTTGGAAATCAGGAGGACGCACTAATTTTCTTAATATCCACGACAATGGCCCTTATTGAGTTCATTTACCTTAAATATGAAAAGTGAACAACAAAATATTTTTTATATGGTTGTGAGAAAACATGATGGTTCTTTAAGGATTTGGGTATGAATGCCTAATAGGCCTTTTAATTTGGGTCAGGTCCAATGAGTTTTATAAATTGTTTTATGAAACCAAAAAATATATGCAAAATGTTTTTTTTTTTTGGTTGAAAATGCTAAGACAATTATTTTATAAAATACTAAAACATGCAAAGACATCTTTATTGGTTTTTTTAGAGACCCAGCCATACTAGATAATTGTTTTGATAACTTTAATGAAATCCTAGTTTTTTTTTTTTAATGTTTTTGATTGAGAATGTAAACATGCAACTAAAACAACATAAAAGCATTAGAATACTAAAAACCAATTCTATGCATTCACCACAAGCCACCTTTCCAAATATATGCATCAGGTTCAAAAACCCAACACAAGCATGCCATTCATATGGTTTATAAAAGTGAAACAAAGGAATCATACCAAGCCCTAAAACTCTAAGCTTACGGCCATAAGGAAAGATTCATCCTTTACGTGTCAGCATCTAAATGAACAATATACATGGCATCTCTTCAATTCAAAAAGAACTCGTGGCTGTCATTTAAAGAAAACTAAGGAATTGAACGTACATCCTTTCCATGATGATCAAGGCTGCCTCGATTAAAACATATATATGGGTAATGCCCTAATGTCCAGTTATCTAGCATGTAGAGTAAGCTACAAGTTTAGGCAAAGCTAAATCCCACTTTTCGATCCATTCTTTTTTTTGTTAATAGTCGAAATTTTATTAAGAAAAAAGGCTACAAAGATAATAGCCTAACTTACATCAGATGAACAAGTAGAGGAAAGGAAAGCATTAAAACTGTTGCATGAAACAAGGGAGAGCAACAAAATGGGAACAAAACAAAACCTAAGAAACCAACTTCTCTCGACTAAACTTTCTCTTAATTAAGGTCTAAAGAGTTTGAATCAAGCCTCAGCCATAAAGCAATACTTTGACGCACCATGGAGAAACAAATTTGAAGGTTAGGGGCAGTCTCATTAAAAATAACATCATTTCGATGAAGCCAAAGATTCCAAACAACACAAGAGAAAAGAAGCTCCCATGAGAGATTCTGCTGCTCGCCTTTAACCATAGAGGACCATTGGTAGCACATATCATCAACAGATTTTGGAAAAACACTACAAACACCCTGATTAGCAAGCAATTTCATCCATATATTCCAAGTGAAGTGGCAGTGAATGAAGAGGTGACTTGTAGATTCCAGGCTTTTATTACAGAAAGCGCATCTTGACTCTTGAAGGGTTAGGTAGTCATGCTGAAATAGAAAATCTCTTGTGGTTACTTTGTCTTGGACAAGGAGCCAAAGGAAAAGTTGCACTTTCGGTGGGCTTAGATTTATCCAAACAAAAGATTGGAATGGTTTGGCACCACCATAGAGCAGCTGGTCCATTATTTTGGAGCAAGATTTTACACTGAAGAGGCCATCACTGGTTAGGGTCCAGATTTTCTTATCCATCTTGTGGCAGAACATTGGCTTGGATTCCAGCAAGGATGATAAAATTGAAAGTTGTTCTTGTTCAAAATGAAATAGAGGTCTGCGCCATTGTAGGGACCAGAGCCAGATTCCATTGCTCCATCTACCCATGTCAGCCACCAAAGCAGATTTAGATGAAGACAAAAGATATAGCCTAGGGAAGGCTATTTTAAGAGGGGAGTCACCAATCCAGTTGTCTAGCCAAAAGGATGTTAAACTGCCATTCCCCACCATGAATTTGCAATGATTCGTGAAGACGTGGTGAACGTCAGTTTGAACAATGGAAATAATATCCTTCCAGATCTTGGAGGGTTGGTTGTAGAAAATTGGAACCCCATTCTCATAAGCCGGATTGTACATCGAAGAGATAATCATTTTCCATAAACTTGTACCTGGGGAAGAGAGTCTCCAGATCCATTTTAGCAGCAGGGCTCTGTTTTTCGATATAAGGGAGCCTACACCGAGACCTCCTTGTTTCTTATCACGCATCACTAGTCTCCATTGGATCTTGCAGAAAGATCTTTGCTTGGTAACTTACTTTTTGAACACAAAACGATGCAGCCCTGCTTGTAAAAAGAAATCAAACCATTGTCAGGAAAAAAATATAGGAGAAGATAAGTAGAGTATTATAATATCAAATGAGTGGAAGTACTTGGAGACTTGGACTTAGATAAGAATTTGTCATTTTATCTACATTTTTCTTGTTTGTTTGCTGCTGCACATTCTTCATCATGGCTCTTTAGCCATTGTTCATGTTATCTTTAAAAAGATCTCTTTTTTTCTTTTTTCATCTTCTAAAGTTAATTCATCTTCTAAATGTAGATAAAATGCTTCCAAGACACGTCTAAAAAAGCTAAATTATAAAGCGAAATCCAAAGGAAATATTCTCATCAGCAAACATTCTAATGAATATTCTCACTTCAGTAGAGTGTCACAGACCCAACAAGCTTAAACTATGTGATAATGATTATTAAATAAATTCACTAAAGTAAGCTGCAGTGAGTCGTTTCACACATTCTCAAACAAGAAGCTCGCTGTTCTATCCAAGCTAATTAAGCCATGTTCTTACCTCCATCCAACGTATTCCCTTCCAATCCCTGAAATACATTTAAAATAATCTATAAAAATTTCATCCCAAAATACTGAATCATCAGAAATGACCATATACAAGGAAGTATCACATAATGCTACATCCAATTTTAGATTAAAACTCAAAACAGATGAAACAACACCGCCATTAATAATATACAAAGCCATTACTCACAAGCAAGGTTGTTAAAATCGCGATTTTGACACGGCACGGAAAATGTAAAACAAACTCGGATTGTAAAAACGAATCGTAAAATCATAAAAAAATTTAAGATTATGCTATTTATTTTATTTTAATTTAATTTTTATTGATAAAATAGTTATTTGTTCATTATATGTACTTAGGATTAAGGTTGGGAGTTTTTAAAATTATATTAATTTCAACTATAATGAATTTTTTCTTTTCACCTATAAATATCAGTATAGTTGAACCACGTACACAATATATCTTTGTGTAAATTGGAATGATTCTCTTTATAAGGTATAAATAAAAAAAATAGAGTTATTTAAAAAAAATTATATATCCAATTCAAACCTCGATAAAAAACTATTATGTTTTGCTTCTTATTCTACCTTCATGTGATTATAAATAACTGAATTTTTAAATAAAAAAAATTAACACAACTAAATCAATGCACGCATCATGTTCTAACTTGATTTTAATCCTTTATTTTGATTAAATTTTTAAAAATACAAAAAATATCAGGTTTTATAGTTATTGTTATATTCAATTAATCTAATTAAGTAGTAATTTTAAAATTTTAAAAACAAACATAAAATAGTTTATTTTAGATATAATATATATAATAATGGTTATATTTCTTATCGTACAACTAATCTCTTTTATATATATATATATATATATATATATATATATATATATTGTCTTGATGTCTAATGCCACACATCAAGTAATTACCAACCCAAAGTCATCATCACTCAATGTACTTATTTTACTTCTTTAAGTAAACATGACTGAGCACAATAAATTTTTGTACGGCCACAGAACCGATGGATAAACATAATAGTATTGTTTTTGCAATCAAATGCCAATAGTCGGTCGACACCTGTAATAACAATTGTTATTTTATCTTCTGCGGGTAAAATCATTAAATCGGTGGTGAAATCGTGATTTTATACGATTTTAGCCGATTTTACCCATTTTCGAGTTTTATGAACGATTTAGCACTTAAAGTCTATATTGACTTGTAAAATTGTACGATTTTACGAGTCAAATCGTGATTTTAACAACCTTACTCACAAGTCATAATACAAGAATAACAATCACACAAAACAAGCATTCCATTTCCAACCCACCTTTCTGCACAAACTTCCCCGAGTGCGATCTCCTAAAATACTTGCTATCTTACTATATAAAAAAATAATATTATTTTTTAAAAAAATAGTTAATTTATATTTTTATAGTTCGTCTAGATTGCTTTTAAATTTATAAAGTTTATTAGATTATATTGGATCAATTTTTATACGAATTAAATTTTTTTCACTAAAAAAAATATTAACAATATCTACGTATTGTTTTACATTTAAATTTTTTTTACCCCGCCTACACTGCAGCGCTGTTTAATAATCTAGTTTTCTCAATTTGATACCAATAAAAGTACCATTTTTGGAGGGTTTCCAGTTTGATCGTGCGTCCTCCAACGAAAATCCTGCCGCATTTTATTTACCTGTGAGTTTCAGTTTGATACATTAAACCTTGTGTATGTCAATGGATCTCCAACGGCAGAATTTAACTTGGAAAAAGGGCTACGGCAAGGAGACCCCCTCTCTCCTTTTCTTTTCAATATTGCAGTTCAGGGATTGAGTTGTATGTTGCAGCGAGGCTGTGATTTGGGTTTGATCGAGGGTATTAAGATTGGCCAGGATGGATTTACTTTATCCCACCTCCAATTCACAGATGACACTCTTATTTTCAACTCAGATTCCTTATTCAGCATGCAGAATATCAAGCGCATCCTTTTGTGCTTTGAATTAATGTCAGGTCTGAAGGTTAACTTTTGCAAAAGCAGCATCTTTGGTGTGGGTATAGATGAACATATATGTAATTACACTGCACAAATTCTCCGATGTAAGCAGGAGCGCCTCCCATTCAAATATCTTGGCCTTCCCATTGGTGCAAGCTCTTGTAGAACTTTGATGTGGAAGCCTATTCTCCATAATATCAGTGCTAGGTTGGCTTCGTGGAAAGGCAGACTATTATCTATTGGGGGTAGATTGTGCTTAATCAAATCTGTCTTAGGTAATTTGCCCATTTACTTTCTCTCTTTGTTCCCTATGCCTGCGGCAATTGCATCATCCATTGAAAAGAAATTCAGATCTTTTTTATGGTCCGGAAAAGAGGGAGGTAAGAACATATGCAATGTTAGATGGTCAATTATTTCTCTGCCAAAAAATGATGGTGGTCTTGGGATCGGATCTCTAAGGGACAAAAACAAAGCCCTGATGTTCAAATGGCTATGGAGGTTTGGTTCGAAGGAGTCGAGCATGTGGAAGGATGTGATTAACAACATATACAACACTAAATGCTCCTCAATTATTCTGAAATATCCTATTGCAGGAACTGGAAGTACTTGGTCTCGTATTGTTAATCATTGTGTTACAGATATTAGATTGCAAGACATTGTGAAACATCAATCTGTGATGCTAGTTGGAAATGGCAAGAGGATTAAATTCTGGCTTGATGATTGGACAGCTACTGGTAGCCTGGCAGATCAGTTTCCAGCCCTATTCCGGTTAACTAATGATAAAGAAGCAAGCCTTGATAAGATGGGGATATGGGATGGTCATGCTTGGCACTGGCTATTCACTTGGAGTAGACCCTTGCGAGGTAGAAACTATGGCCTTCTAGACCGAATGACTGCCATTCTTTCAAAAGTGCAGCTGGACAAAGACGCAGAGGACAGATTAATTTGGAAAGCCAACTCCACCGGTAGATTCTCTATCAAATCTCTATGTGGGTTGTTAAGCCCCAAACCCCCAATGGACACTAGCTTCTCCTTTACTGGGATTTGGAGAGGAATCGTTCCTCCTAAAGTTGAAGTATTCTGCTGGATGGCTATCATTAAAAAAATCAACACTCGTAGTATGTTGGTCAGAAGAGGTATATTGGACATCTCAGCTGCTGCTTGTCCCATTTGCTTAGCTGAGGAAGAATCAGTTGATCATATACTTCTGCATTGTCACAAACATTGGATAGTTTGGTCTAAAATTATCAATTGGTGGGGCTTAGCGTGGTGTTGCCCAAAGAACTTGGCAGCCCTTTTCTCTCAGTGGGATTCTTTGGTTTATGGAAAATTTCAGAAAAAAGCTTGGTTAATGTTGTTATTTTCAGTGGCATGGTCTCTTTGGCTACATCGTAATGATGTGATATTCAAGCAGTCAACCCCGAATTATGATACTCTATTTATCCTTATTATTACTCGTCTCTGCTTTTGGATAAAGGCTATAGAACCTGATTTTTCTTATTCCGCTTC
Organism: Populus trichocarpa; assembly: GCF_000002775.5. Classification (NCBI taxonomy): domain Eukaryota; kingdom Viridiplantae; phylum Streptophyta; class Magnoliopsida; order Malpighiales; family Salicaceae; genus Populus; species Populus trichocarpa. Next base: position 6,833,701 of record NC_037290.2, read on the forward strand.
AGATTTACTAAGGTCAGCAGAAGGGCTGTTACGATGGACTAATTCTAAAAACCAAAGGGTAGTTGTTGTGTGGTCTCCCCTTATGCTTAATAGCTTCAAATGGAATGTGGATGGCTCCTCTCTTGGGAAGTCGGGCCCTTCAGGTATAGGCGGAGTCTTGCGAAATCATAATGGGATTATTCTTGGTATTTTCTCCTTGTCAGTTGGGATCTTAGACTCCAATGTAGCCGAGCTGAAAGCGGTTGTCAAAGCTATTGAATTATCAGCTTTTAATTGTCGCCTGCATCATAAACACATTATTATTGAATCTGACTCGGCCAATGTCATTAGCTGGATGAATAGCCCCCATAATAGGCCTTGGCGGCATCACAATCTTTTCTCCTCTATTCAGAGAGCAGCTTCATGTTTTGGTTCACTCACATTCACTCATTCTCTTCGTGAGAGTAATCATATGGCAGATCACATGGCCAAACAGGGAGTCTTTAGAAACACTGAATTTGTCGCTTGGCTCTAATTTGCTTGATATACGGGTCTTCTATTTCTTTAATTTATGGGTGCAGCTTTTGGGGAAACTGGATTGTTTTCCAGGTTGGTTCGGTCTATTGCAGTTTTTGATGAAAAGTTACAGGATACTGTTTGGTGCGTGCCAATGATATGTAGATTGCTTTGGTTCTAGAAAGGAGCTGAATCACCAAGATATCCAGAGGCAATTCGAGCTTGTCAGATCTTTGTCTTGTGTGAAACTTCTTGGTATCAGAATCTGCTGTTGCAGGTCTAGGGGTTTCTTTGATGATCTTGTTTTTATCTGCTCTGGTTTTTTCTCTGCTTTAGTGTGGCGCGCGATCTTGCTCCTCTTCTTGTTAAGGTGTCAAAGGCTGATCTCTGGAGAGGCCATGACTGGTTTTGTTTTCGGTTAAGTTGAGGAAAGATGGCTATATTTTGTTTAACTCAAATCTGGTTCAAGTTGGAAGTTTACTTGACAATTCTTCTTGGTGTGTGGCACCAAATCTGCATCTTTTAGCTGCTCTTTTGTTATTTTGGAATCAAATTTGCTTCTCTTAGCTGCTATTTGTATTTTTGGTTTCTTGGGTTGTTTATCATTTTATTTCATAGATCTGCTATACTTGAGCTGTAAGCAGATTTTCTATTTTTTATATGTCTCCTCAGCCAGATCTTGGCGTATTCTAATGCAATATTCTACTTCTCAAAAAAAAATACATTAAACCTTGTGTTCTCAAATTTCATCTAATTTTACCCGTAAGATTGTGTATGATAGGAGGTTAAGAAATAGAAATTAATTCACTATTTGAGTAAATTTTAAGGATGCAAAAGTGAATGTGAAAATTACTTTTTACTCTCAACGTCCTGAATTGATGGTATAGTACGTAAAATAATGGAGATTAAATAGAAAACAAAACTTTCACTTTATTTGTAGGATTTTTGGTCTCTACAAACTAGTCGTACAATATTTTTTTTCTATAACATGTTAATATAATTTAATATCTTTCTTTTGTGAATAAGACAAACATTATGAAAAACCATGTGCATTAATGAGGTTAATTGCAATTAAAAAAATAATTTTAAAATAACCTCCTGTTAAACAATCTTAGAAATAACTTTTAGACTCACCTTTATTCTCTTTGAAATTACTCGAAAATATATATTTCGGTCAATATATCCGTCTATCCTTGTATAGTGTCTATATACCCTTTTAAGAATTTTTTTACTCTCACATCCTCTCATATAATAATATTTTTCCGATGTACTTTTTCTTCATTTTAGAAAAAAATGCCCCTTAAACCACCAAACAAAAAAAAAAGTAATGTTCAGAACATTAAAAAAAAAAGAAGTTATTGACATGTATTAACAAAGTTATTTTATGATCCAAGGGCTTTTCGTAATTTTTTTGCACAATTAAATTACTTGATTGCCCTTAAAAGAAAAAAAAAACTTAACAATGACCTAGGGGGTTTCTTGATATTTTATTTTTTAAAGCATAATATAATGACTCTACTGTCCTAAAAATAAATAATTATCAAAACTTGATTGCAGGGGTTTATTCGTCATTTCACAATAATTTTCTACATAATAATTATTTAGTCCTAGGGGCAATGTGGTATTTTCATAAATAAAAAAAATAAAAAAAGTTATTGACATATGTGTTGCACTCGTCAACGCGTTAGTTTCTTTGTTGCTTTCGGGCAACGCGTGCAGCTGACTCTGGTGACATAAACCATTGTTTTGTCGCGTCATTTAATTTGTCTTAGGATCCTCTTCTTCACTATGCACCACATGTGACACTCATTTTGTTTTCCTCTTCTTTTCTCTCTCCACGTAGAAATTTGTATCTAGCCCTCCAAATTTGCAAATCAGCCTTTTAAGTTTTTTTTTTTTTTTGGATTTGATCCCTCCTTTTTTATTCCTATTTGTTTTACTATAATTAATTTTAAAATTTTAATTTTTTTTAATTTCATCATTCTTCAATTTTTTAATTTATCAAATTTGGTCCTCATTCTTCTGATTTTTTTTTTAGATCATTTTTTAATTGGGTTTTTTTTTTAATTCCACCCTTCATTTTTTTTCTTTTCGATTTGGTGCTCATTCTTTTTATTGCTATTTTTTTTGCTTTGGTAAATTTTTTAGATGAAGATTTTTTTTCATCATTCGATATTAAACTGGTTATGAATTGGATTTTTTAATTGAACTCGAGTCTAAAATTTCACGGGTTGCAGAAAACAAATTTCAATAATAAAAAACATGTTATCAAGGGAAATAATAAGTTGTTAACTATGCAATATGAAAACAAAAATACACAATGCATAGGGTATGAAATCATGGCGAGTAGATGCTATCTTTTTAGTTGATGTGCGCAAATGCACCTCTAAAGATCAACTATCCAAATTCCTCGAATAGAAAGTTGTGTACATAATAAAGCTCATCAATGAATTTCAGCCAACAAATAAATAATCATTCACCAAATTAAAGATGGATGTTTGATAGCACATATAGACAACTAAGTATGTGCCCATAAACATGCATGCCCGTAGATATATGGATGTGTCTACATAACACAGATTGTTGAAAAAAGCAAAAGCCTGAAAATTTAGAGGATTTATGAAGTATAAGAGGATCAAGGTGTTAAGATGCAACATCCCTAAACTAAAGTTGACTTGGAATGAAGTATAGATTTGTGGAATCTAAGAATAAAATGAGGAAAACGTACATTCAAAATCTTGAGAAATTCTTAAAAGATATTTTCATAAAACAGAAATATGACAAAAAAAAAATAATAAAACATATGAATATAATTAAAGCATATAAGAATGAACAATTCTAAAAAAAAAAAATATGCGAAACGAACATAAAACGAATATAAGAGCAGATGAATTGATTAGCCCTTACGCAAGATACTAAAACATTACTATAGTAATTTTTTTTTTTAAAATAGCTTAATCTTATTTTTCTATTATATGTCTTTTTATGTGCATCTCATAAAACTTAAATAATATAAAATAAGCTTACATTAAACCTCTCATAACCTATTTATTACTTTATTAATTGATACTTTAATTGATTTTTCTATCAAATTCTAAAAAAAAACAAAACAAGTCAACGAAAGCCAATAAAAATAAAAATAAAAATAAAAATAAAAATAAAATTACATTAAAATTCATCATATTATTAATGGTTAATCGAATCCATTTATCCTTATATGTATTCTCTCATATTCTCATTCAAAACAATTTCACTCTCATATGCCCTTATATATTCAATTTTGTTTTCTCATATCAACCTTTGATCACTTCTTAGAAAAACAATTCTCCTTAAATTATTTTAAAAAAATATTTTTGAAAGATAAAAAAGGGAGACTAAAGAAAATACTTAAAATATTCATTTCCCGCATAACTTATTTTATTGGCATAAACATATTCTATAATAAGGCTATATAGAAATGGTTTTTTAGTTTTTGGATTTTACATGTTAATTTTAATTTTTTCTAGGTTCTATAATGTTTTTTATGTTTTTTAGTTTTTTTCATACGTTTTTTATTAAAAAAACACCTTTGGTGGTTTGAGTGGCTTGTTAGTCTAACTAAAGGTGGCAAAATAGAATATGAGAAATAATAATTTGAATATATAACGGCGTTTTTTATTTTAGCATGTAGAATTTTTTAAAATTAAAAAATTAGACTTAAAATTTATCAAAAACATACATTTTAATTCATGAGATTTTCTTAACAACATACTTAATATTACAATAGAAAGTTTATCTTTTGTATATAATTATAGTTATGAAAAATATCACTAGCTCACATTAATAAAAATAGGAGTGATTAAATGTGTAACAAAGTCTAAAGTCAAGATATTGAACATCTCTTCTAATTAAAGATGTCAATTTCATCCAAATTTAATAGATATTAATCTAAAACGACATGGATGGAAGAGGTATTTTGACCAATTAACTTATCTAATAGATAATAAATAAATTATGAATATTTTCAAATTTGACTAAAACGTACGTGTGTGTGTGGACACACACTTAGCTAGATATCTAAATTTTTTACATAGAAATCTAATTTGTTGATATTCATTATCATCTCTACTCCCAATAAACCAAAGAGAATGGAATATCAATATAAATTTGATGAATAGGATAATAAATATTTAAATTTTTTACCCTCTTGGATAATGAGTGTAATATAAATATAGTAGAAACATAATTTATGGATATATATTGTCATCTCTACTCCCAATAAACTAAAAAAAAAAAGAATATCAATATACATATATGTGCAGAAAAAGCATCACATTTATTTATCATGTTAAGGATTACCTGAACAAATTTCTTATTTTACAACGAAGATATTATGAGACTATCTTTCTCCTTTCAGCCCAACAGTTTCCGCACATCAAACAAACAGTAGTAAGCAGTATATCTTTCGTTGGCAAGTGGCAATTGAATTGAGCGGAAGCCATGGACGTTGCCTGTGAAACTCGAAAAGAAAAGACTTGGTCCTGAGACGTGTGACTTCCTCGAATCGAGAGCCAGAAAACTAGCCCACCACATAATAAACGGGGCCTTATAATATTTGATTAAGCAAAGGGCTTCAGAAGGCTCTTGAACCGATCAACTGGGCCTGGAAAATGATATTCGGCCAACTTTTACTAGGTCTGAGTTTACTTGGTTGAGCATGGAAAAGCCTAGTCTTGTACTCCCATGCCTTCAAATTATTCGTCACTACACTAGTCTCCAAAATAACCACCAGCTCTCTGTGTTCCACAATCTTTTAATTATTGAAAGTTTATAAGAGTAATTGAGGTACACGCAAACTTATCATATTTCTGCCAACATTTCAACTTACTCACAATTCCTATTCATTATCCCCTTCCCCTTCTTCCAGCAGTTATCCATTACTCTTTCCACCAAACTGAACTGTCAGAGGAAGAACGGCTAGAAATTTAATACGTTGTGAGCATTTACAACTTGTGAGACAGCGTTGGATCACTGCTATCTGGGCAGATCCATGTGAGCATTTACAAGTGCAACGGACAAACTTTACAATTATTTAAACTTTACTATGTATAGGTCAACTATTTTAGTAATGACTTCTCTAATGTAAATGTGGCTGTTATCCATGAGGACCCTAACCGATAACATGTATTATTGCGAGATCCAAATAATGGTAGACCCCCCTACTCGTAAGTACTTTCCATGCCATGATACTATTATTACTAGGGTTCGTAGAAAAACAGTTAGGACTGAAACTGTTAGGAATAAGAATTTTAGTGCCATGTGAACTCGTAAGAATGGTTTGGAGTATTGATGGGAGGAAAAGGACCACAGTAGAAGAAAGTAGCGATTAAAGTTGGGCTGGCATTGAAGCCACTTAATTAAGACCACAATATGGTGAAAATGATGAGTCTAAACAGTTTATTATGATTACTTACCATCAGATGAGGGTGAGTATATTTTTTTATTGAGGGAGAAGATCATAGTGGAATTAAGGTTGAGATAAGAAAAGAATCTAAGAGTGAAAAGGAATTACCGCCAAGTGGGGGTGAGCTTGATCAACATGATATATGTAAGAGTGATCGTAGTAATGAAGGGGCTTAAGACAATGGATTAGAAAGAGAGGAAGCAGGATTGTTGATCCAACTAACAATATGGTAGTAATGATTACTGATCAATCAATTTATATAAATTAAGAGGCCAATACGAGGAGTTTGAAAACAATGCACAAATATAAATTTTCAATACTTTGAGTCTCAGGTACAGGTTACCTTCTGAGTTAATATTCTATTATACTTGAATTTTAGCTTTTTGGATTGTTATTTATTTTATTAAATCGAGGATATTTAACCACGTGATCAAGATGTGTGCATCAATTGGTATCAGACTTTTCGCAAGAGTTGAAAAATAATGAGATAAAAAGCAAAAAGCATAGCTAACATATTTGAGTGAAAAATTTATATTTGAATGAAACACAAAAAAATATATAAACACGTGAATAAATGAATGAAGAATTTTTTTTTTTGTCAACTAATTAATTTTTAAATTAAAAGATATTAAAGACAAGCAACAACATGATACCAAAAATACTCTTAGAGGGTATAAGGCAAATCATGAATGTTTAGAAGGCAAATCATGAATGTTTAGAATCAATCTTATACTATGGGATATTGTTGCTGGTAATTTAAATTGAAGGATGATATTTTTGCTATATGAAAATAATAATAATAATAATAATGAATGTTATCGCTAATTCTTTAATAATTAATAAATATTATAATTCAAAAGAAAATATAGATGCTTGCGCCACCTAAATGAATGACCATTCGTTTTGTACAATTTGAGGTTGATTTTTAAAATTAAATTCCTTTATTATTTCTTGATTTGATTGAGTCTTTACACATTTATACAATGTCTATGATGTGATTCTTCCATCAAGATCGACTATTAGTCAATAAAATTTAACCAATATGATTAATAAGTGTCCATTTCTAATAAAAATAATTTTAAAATTTTGTTTTCTTAATTTTTGTATAAATAGAAAAAGAAATTCAATATTCTTAAAACAAATATTAAAAAAAATTGAAAAGCAGGGACACGAATTATTGGATCAAACCCACAAATAAAACAACTCAAATTTCATTTGTTAAAAAAACTATATAAAAAAAGGGGAGTGTATTCTATTACTAGCTAGTATTTAAAGAATCTTTTGATTATTTTATCAAGATAAAAATAATAATAATAAATGGAACATGTCGCCCTCGACTCTTCTTTTTTTCTATGATTTATCTCCATCTCCAATTAAATATATTTATATATTTTGTATTTGTCTTATGTGTCTTGAGATACTAATCATAAACAGCAATCAATGCAAGCGTATGCAAATACATTAATTGTTTATATTTATCCAAGTGGATGCAATCGTATGTATTTGTTTATATCTATCCGTATTTCGATCCATCGGAAAAGACGTGCATGCAAATAAATTAATTGATTCTACCTATAACATTTCCATTAAACATAGAATGCAAGTGTGCAGTTGTGAAAGGGACGATTTTGGTACTGAGTACAGACGATGAATAAAAATAAAGAGGAAAGGGACGACCTTTCCCTTGCCCTTAATGATATTTTTATGGTCAACTTCACAATGATCTCAATCCAAATTAAGATGCTCTCCGGTAGCTGGGGTGAACTGATCAAACAAATGGCTTCTTCCCATTATGATGCTCTGACTTGGGTTGCCGGCAACCTACTGATCACTCTATAAATATTGCTGTAGTTAATATACACACACACACTTGAGTTGCCGGCAACCTACTGATGACTCTATAAATATTGCTGTAGTTAATATATATATACACACACACACACACAGACACTTGGGTTGCCGGCAACCTACTGATGACATTATAAATATTCCTGGAGTTAACACACACACACACTTGGGTTGCCGGCAACCTACTGATGACATTATAAATATTCCTGTAGTTAATATATATAGACACACACACACACACACACACTTGGCTGGCAACCTACTGATGACTCTATAAATATTGCTGTAGTTAATATATATATATATATAAAACATTAAAAGATTTGAGTAAGAAATACTGTTGATATGAAATGTCAACCTACTTCAATCTTTTCTTATTTGTATTACTTTCCATTTAATAATTTAATAATTGTAGTTGAATTTCATAAAATTAACTTTACATAAAGCATGAAATGATGTTTGTAATTATGAAAACCCAGGAAATAGACGATGAAGAAATATTAAAAAAATAAAGGAAATGTAACACAAAAAAAAAAACACAATATTATGAGTTGTAATAATTACCCACAATGTTTTTTTTTATTTCTTAGTGTTTATTTTTCATTTGACTTTATTATTCTCAATTTAATTCTTTTATATTAAATTAATTTGAAATTAAGTTTAATGTTTTATTTTGGTTGGCTTTATATAGGTTTTCCGTGATGTTAAGAATAAGTTTTCATGTTGAGTTAATGCTTAATTTCACACAAATAAATTAATAAATAACATTAATCTCAATTTTATGACTTGATATTTGGTTGAAATCAATACATTTATTGATAAATATAATTCTTAATTTATTTTATTGAATATAAATATAAACATTTTACTTTGTAGTTAAAATTGTAAATTAAAGTTTATATATATATATGTATGTATGTATGTATGTATGTATGTATGTATGTATGTATGTTACACTAGTGAGGAAAGATATTTAGATTATCATTATAAGGTCATGCTAAACAAAAGATGTCCAATAAAAACCTAAAGTTTATACATATTTAAAATTATAAGCAAGTAAAAGCGTAACTAACAGGAAACATGCTTTCAAAAAAAAAATACTAGCATAGGTGTTCGGGAGTGAGTTTCAACCTGATTTTTGTTAAAATTTGATTTTTTTTTGCTTCAAATTAATTTTTTAAAAGTTTTTGGATCGTTTTGATGTGTTGATGTCAAAAATAAATTTAAAAAAAATAAAAAAAATATTATTTTGATACTTTTCCGAACGAAAAACATTTTGAAAAACAACCGCTACCACACTCTCAAACACCCTCTAACCATATAATCAAATTTGCAATTGATATTAATTCAAAGTACTATCATGCATATTAATAATAAAAATACTTATGCTTAAATTAAAACAAATAAGGGTATTTACTTGTTGAAAAATTTTAAAGTAATGAGAGCTTTGTTGTTGTCAATAATAAATCGTATGTTTTTAAAATTTTATTGCTCCTCACTTATATAACTAAGATGTTTACAATATATCTCTTAAGATTTTAACAATATCATTGTGGCTTATATTCACTTTTAAATAAGTCTATGAATTAAAAAATATGAAACTCAAATATCTCTAAAAAAAAAAACATAAGCTCTAGATTTGGAAGAAAAATCTAAGCATAAAAATAAAAAGAAAAATGCTAAAAAAGAGGTGAAGAGAGCGTGTAAAATATGAAAAATTCAAGTTGAAAAATTTTCCTTCACCATTTTTATAATAAATTTTAGAAGTTAAAAAGTTGAAGAATTAATAAGAATTAATTCTCACCATTATCAATATTTGATTAGCCATCATAAATCAAAAATTAAATTTAAAAAAATCAAAAATTCTTTAAAATTAAATTCTCATTAACCCATAATTTATTTAAATTATGTTAATTAAAACAAATTTTTTTAAAAAAAAATCTTTATAATAAAAAAGCTTACAATACCCGCACCTTTTTTTGTGTGGAAAAAAAAGAAAAACTCAATATCGCAATGCAGCACGAGGAATAAACTAAACTAGTTGTATTATTTTGTTCAAAATCAGTAGCCTAATACTGATGGGGATCATTGCGCCGAAACTGGTACTTCATAATCACACGTGGCACTTGCTAGTTGGTTTGAGTAGAAGATAATAGTTTTTAAATGCAAATATTGTCGCACTGTTCTAGTTTGTGTCTCTGTTGCAGAAGCCGGCCAGTAGTATTTTGGCGACATGTGCCCTCACCATAAATAACGCAAAGCACTAAACATCATACTTGTGTAATTGCTTGTAAATCATCTCTCCTCATCTAGGGATTCACGTTTCCTTTGTTTATTCATTTTCATCGTTTTGTTTTATCTTACGTTGGAGCAACAAAGTAGAAATACTGGTAGACAAAAAAAATCATGGCAGAAACAGAGATGGGTTGCAGGGAGCAAAGGTGGTCTCTCAAGGGTATGACCGCACTAGTCACTGGTGGAACCAGAGGCATTGGGTTAGTTCTCTTTCTAACTTATCTCTGCCCTTTTTAATTATTTCCTGTATCAATCCTTAGATAGCTGATTACTGTTTTTGATGAATCAGATTTGCGATTGTAGAAGAACTGGCAGGATTTGGGGCAAGAGTGTATACTTGCTCACGCAACGAGAAAGAGCTCAATGAGAGGATAAAAGAATGGGAAATTAAAGGGTTTAATGTCAGGGGCTCGGTTTGTGACCTCAGTTCCCAAGACGACAGACAGAAGCTGATTGGTTCCGTCACCTCTGCTTTCGATGGGAAGCTCAATATCCTTGTAAGTTCACTGTCCACCAGCTATTCCATATTTTTCAATCATATTATACTCAATTTTCAGTAAGGTTTTAAATTCGAGCATCTCCTATGTGAGAGAGAAAAAAGAAGAAAACTTACCAAATATCTGGAGGCCAAGCTTGGTGGGAGGTGCATAACCAATGAGTACTCTCATGTTTCTTGAGACATGAGACATGACAAGTTAACATGGTTAATTAAAATTTGATTTATACTAGACTGTGGATGGTTAAAGTGTTTTTGACGTACCGAAGATATTCTCTTAATTTAGGGTTGTTCGTGACTCATCAAGGTCATTTTCTGCTTCCTACCATGCAACTTTACTGCGTCTTTGTCATAGTAAGACCATAGTGAATACTGATGACTACAGTTACCAAAAGTTTTAAGTTGAAGGACCAGACATGAGCAGGAAATAATCTTGCATACTCGTGTCAATTCTGAAGGTTATCGATGATCTAAAAACAAGATAAAATGGTTCCAGGCTAAAAGGTTTACATGATTTTATTTCTGATCTGTGGGTTTGTAATTTGATTTTGTCAAAAAATTGGACACAAAGTTTCGGAATCTTGTTATACCAGATCTTCTTCATCTTCTTTTTTTCTTCTCTAATTTTCCATGTACCATTCTAAATTTTCCCGTGCTTGTAACAATATCGTTCTCTGAATGATTAGGTGAACAATGCTGCTACAGCCATACTCCGAAAATCTTTAGATTATACTCTTGAAGACTATTCATTCATAATGAATACCAATCTTCAGTCTCCTTACCATCTTTGTCAACTTGCACATCCACTTCTGAAAGCATCAGGAAACGGAAATATTGTGTTCATTTCCTCTGTTGCTGGCATCGTAGCTTTACCTATGCTATCAGTATATTCAGCGACAAAAGGTATGCTTCCTACGTCGGATGGCTTAAATTTGAACAATTTCTCCCATATACAGATTGCTGGTTTTCAATAGCAAAAATCAACAAAATTTTCAGGAGCAATCAACCAATTGACAAGGAATTTAGCATGTGAATGGGCAAAGGACAATATTCGCACAAATACTGTTGCACCAGGAGGTATCAGAACCACGGTTGGACAAGATCAATCTGTACTATTTCTCCCCTCATGTGTACATGATTTATGTTAGAACACCTTAAGCATCAATAGATTATTCAGTTTTGCAGGCTTCCTTAAATTAGTCACTTTCAGAAACACATGCCTTCCAAGCTTGTATTACACAGGTTTAACTTGTATTTTAATTTACTGTAGGCCGATCCTGACGTTGGAGAGGCATATAGCGACATGTTCTCTAGAATTCCGATCAGCCGTATTGGAGAGCCTAATGAGGTTTCATCACTGGTGGTATTCCTCTGCCTTCCTACTGCTTCGTATATCAATGGGCAAGTTATTTGTGTTGATGGGGGGCTTACAGCCAAGGCTTTTTAGCCAACTCATTTCTGATTCAAACTAGCTGCCTCGATCGCATACTCAAAACCAGTCCTTATGAGGTGTCCCAAACTTTAAGTCCTCTGTTAAACACAAAAAAAAAAAGGGAGGGGGGGCGCTCTTTTTCCATCTTTCTTTCATATTGAGATCCTCTCATGTTCTGAATAACATGATAGACAGTGTTTGTCAAGTCAAAGTGTATTCGATAATTCTGTTGAATCATGTAAGAATATCTGCCACAGTTCTCATTGTTGAATGATTAAACAAAATGTTTTCTATTGTCAACGCTGTAGCTATAAATACTTCACACTAAACAAATTTGAGATCTCTAGAAGTTACACAACCAGATTTTTGCATATTACTGATAGAATGTTCTGTTGGTAGTTAAACACTAATTTAGTTGAGAAAACATTTACTGATAGCATCACAAACAGATTTATAAATGGAAAAAGCATGCTAAACAAAATTTTTTACCAACATCCTTTTATCGGTGATTATGTCATATCATCAACAAATAAAACCATTTGTAATTTCATTAATGAGTTATTAAAACAACTAGTTTCTGCTAGAAACACATATATAACTTGTCTAATTGCAGAATTACATATAAAGATCAAATATACACACACGCACACAAGATATTTTAAGAGCAAAAACAACTTCAAATCATTAATCTTAAGTCATACTTATATTTGTGCATTAAAACCTTCATATTCTTGCTCAAGAATATAAATTCTCACACTCACTACACTTAAACACCTTCATACATTATAAGTGTTATTGAGTGAACTATATGTATATAAGCTTCAATTGTATTATCTACTTTTTGAGAGAATGTTGTTACATTTCAAATAAATTATAATCCTTTAAGAGTTTAAGTGGACAACTCTTGATCAATGGTGAGGTACATCACCGAGGTGAAAAATCTTAAAGAGAGTATTTCTTCAAGTGGTGAAAAGGGGTTTAGTAAGGATCCTTCAAGGACATTGCAATCTTTGGCTTGTATTAGTAAATAATACAACACTTAAGATCGGTTTAGTACTTGAACTGTGGATATAGGCTTGCCGAACCACGTTAAAAATCGAGTTTGTCATTTCTATCCTTATACTCTTTACTTTAACCACTTTAATTATATTGTTAGTTAATTGTCTTAATTATGTTTAATTGAGTTAATTGCAATAATTGTTATTATTAGTAAAACACCTAAAATTCACCCCCCTTAAATGTTATTTTTACCTTAATCCTAGAACAATAATTACCACCCGAGGGTGATATGTCATAACATTAAGATGTCTAATACGTTTAAGAGATGGGTCAATTTATTAATCAAGCATAGTTGGATAGCTTTTGAAAGAGATGAAAATTCTCCTAACATGAATAACAATCTTGTCCCAAATTTTTACTCTTGTTTTTTTTATCATTTGAGGATGTGATGGTTGACCAAGATGAAGTAGCTTTGAGATTTTTAATGGTATCCTTGTTTGATATGTTAAAGGTCACATGGTATCTAAACAGTCTAAAGGCAACACAACGTCTATTGCATATAGAATATTTTTGCAGGTTTCACCAAGGTTAAGGGCATGATATTAATGACTACAAAGAGTTCCACCAGGAGTTTAAGACTTTGTTAGTGCTTGGTGCTCTCAAATTTGAAAAGGGTAAAAAAAAAACACAAGAGTAATAATATTATAGATACTAAAAAGGTTGAGTTAGCTCTTTATTGGTATTAATCTTGCAAAAGTAGACAACCAAGCTGATTTTCAAGAAGTTTATGTCTCATACTTATGATAGTTATCAAGCATTGTCCTGTGATTCTAGATAACATTTCCACACTAGCTATTATTCTTTAATCACACAACCTTCTATGGTAAAAATAAAAGATATGAGTGGCTTAAAATAAAGTGACAGTGTTACTTTTTAAAAAAGTTGGAAAAACAAATAGAGAAAAGAAAAGGGTTGATCACACAACCTATAGTAGTAGAAGTGTAAAACCAATGGAAGACAAAGAGACGAAATAGTTTCTCAAATTTATGAAGTATAGTGAATATAATGTGGTTGATTAGTAGATAAAGATCCTAGTAAGGAACTTGCTATTTTCTTTTACATCTTGTCGTAACCTATTTTTGGGTTATTCTTCAATTCATATTTTTTCTCTCTTTAAAAAAATATAAAAAAAAAATAATATTAAAAAATATAACAGTGAAAAGAGGATGTCAGAGCATCCTAAAAATGATCAAAAATTGGTTAAGGAGGTTTAAAAATTCAAAATTAGATGATGGTTTATTTTTTTAATATCTTGTCAAACAACCAGTTAGGATTTCTAGTTATCATAAGATTGATGATGATTTATTTTTATTTTTAATCTTTTTACATGTAGTTCGTCTCTAATCTTAATTAATTACGCTAATAGCTCAAGTTGTTAGGTAAAATCTCAATATATGATTTATATTATTCTCCAACACACTCTCTTAAATGAAAGCTCTTTGGGCTTGAAACTTACACAGGCTCACACTACCTTGTTCTTAATTTTTATCAAATAAATGTTTGAACTCGTGACCGCTTGGTCATCAAAGCTCTGATACCATATTAAAGAATCATCTCAACCCGATAATTTAAGCTATTAGGTAAAGTTTCAAGATATGATTTGTATTATTCTCCAACATATCTATTTATTAGCTAGGGTTGTTTATTTAAATGAGAATCACGCCAAATCCTCATCAAAAGATTGCATTCTTGAGCAAGCCAATCTGGCAACGAGGAAATAGTAGATTTTGCATTATTTCTAAACTAACCATGTGTAGCTCGACTCTGCAAAATATTACGTTAAAACGATTCCAATAAAAGGGTCTAAATCAAATAAACAATAATTAAGTGCAATTATTGATAGTGTCAAACGGTGGTTCTTCTGCATCTATATTCCACTAGCCTCATGGCATTAAAAAACTTGTGTGAAGTAGCCAGTCTCTCTCTCTCTCTCTCTCTCTCTCTCTCTCTCTAATTAATTACATGTTGTAATATAAATAACACAAATTAAGAACAATATATGAAGCCAAATCAAGCAAGGTGTGAAAATAATCTTGAGTAGAGCAACCGTAGATAATAATGGTCACTAATCACTTCCCCTAAATTGATGATCTTTGCTTGATCATGTTCTTAAGGATCTTATTTGCTTGATTATGTTGTGAAGTAGTTGCTCGAAAAAGTTTGCGCAATAATTAGAACAAGATAAGATGCCAAAGCCATGGACAGTACTGGTGTTCTTCAAGGAGAAATTTTATGGTGCAGTGTCTTTGAATAGTGGAGGTTGAGTCCATTGGTTTTAGCGCTAGCCATGACAAATTTTCTTATTACACTATGACTTTTACTTGGACAATTACTTGTGTCATATTTTCATAGGTTTTTTTTAGGTTTGGTTTGTTTTTTGAAAAGTGGTTTCCGGGAAACCATTTTCCAAACTTTCTTATGTTTGTTTGCCATTAGAAAAGTTGGTCAACGGAAAACATTTTCCAGTCAAAGAAAAATTTGGCTTGGTTTTCAGGAAAGTGTTTTCCTGGAAAATTTGGACGGAAAACACTTTCCGGAAGTTGTGAAAAATTTAGAAATATTATTATTTGCTGATTATATCAAATTTGATCCTCAAACTTTTGATTGCTATATATAATTTGTTTTGAATATTTATTTTTCAATTTCATCTCTTAAAATTTAATTTTTATATTAATTTTGTTCCTTATTTTTATAATTGCTATTTGCTTTTTTCTTATCTTTTTTTTTTATTGAAATTTTTTATCTATCAAATTTGGTCCTCATTTTTTTTATTGTCACTTATTTTATTTGAAATAATTTATGAAATGTTAATTATTATTATTTTAATTTATTCACCTTTCATTTTTTTTAATTTTTTAGATTTGATCTCTATTATTTTGATTATTATTTATTTTATTTGAGATAATTTATGAAATTATATTTTTTTTCAATTTCATTCTCATTCAACTTTTTAATTTGTAAGATTTGTTCCTCATTATTTTAATAAACTTGAGAAAAATAAAACATTAATAAGTTATTTTCCAGCTCATTTTCCATGACAGAACCAAACACTGAAAAGTGTTTTTCAACTTATTTTCCATTACACTACCAAATATCAGAAAATACTTTCCCGGAATTCACTTTCCCAGAATTCACTTTCCAAAAGGAAACTACTTTCCAGCAAACAAACGGGGCCTTAGTTCCTTCGATTTTTCCCAATTCAGTTATTTAACTTTATTTTTTTACTATTTCATCCTTAATAGTTATGCTGACATAGTTTTTTTATATATTGAGATTGATTTCACTGATGTATCATAGAATATTCAAACATTAAATTAAAAATCAATATTATGAAATAGAATTATATATAGTTTGCATCTTTCATCAATTCAAAATCTAAATAAGATAAAAAAAAAAGTATATCCTTATAAATAATATAGCACAAATACAAATACACATAGGAGATATTAATTTATTTTCCCTCTCTCTCCCTTCTTCATCCTTTCCCTCCCTTTTCTCTCTTAATCT
Source organism: Populus trichocarpa (assembly GCF_000002775.5). Lineage (NCBI taxonomy): Eukaryota > Viridiplantae > Streptophyta > Magnoliopsida > Malpighiales > Salicaceae > Populus > Populus trichocarpa. The sequence goes on from NC_037290.2 coordinate 6,850,276, forward strand.
CATTTTTCTTAATGTTAATAAAACTCAAGGATACGAATTCATTTTGATAAAACTTAAGGATACAAATCCAATTGAAACTATAGTAAATTGTTTTAATTAAAATACAGAAATTGTATATAAGTTCCTTAACAAAAATATAGTATAATTTGTTCTTCTCCCTTGCTAGATTTACGAGAGGAAAACTAAAACACCCAATGAATCCACGATTTCACAAAATGTCTATCTTAAGCACAATAAAAAAAAAAAGTAGGGGGCTTGAATTGGGTTTCACAAATTGGCAAAGAAGTCCGTGATCGATGTCGTATTCCATTAAATTGTCTGCAGGGAGAGACAAAAACACAAATTGGAGGACTTGACTTTTACGTCCTAGTAGTCCGAAATAACGCCATTAAAATAAGAAGGCATTATTCTTGCTTGTGTATCTTCACTGCAAAAGAAGACTTCTACTGCCAAAGACATTAAAATTGAATTAAAAAATTCGAACCATGCTCGGTACATGAAGAAATGTCTTCCAAGATTAATGCTGTAAAAGAATGATAGTTAAAGACGGCCCAACCACCATACACAGGAGGACTAATAAAATTGCTGTAAAGAAATCTTGGTCGCTCTATCATGCATGCAATTGATACTGATAAAGATGGCGTGGCGTGCGTAATCGATTGGCATTCACCAATAATTTATGTCGTGTAAATTCAGAAGTTCTTGACTAGGATAGCTTCTAATACAAGAAAGCATTTTTTTTCTCTACAAATTAAATTACAAGTAAGCTTGGCAGCTGACAAAGCAGCTTCATTGGCTTATAAAAACGATATTCATCCTACTAGTTTCACGAAACTGCGAAAATAAGCATGGCAGAAGCAGAGGTCAGCAGCAGAGAAAGCAGATGGTCTCTCAAAGGAATGACTGCTCTTGTCACTGGCGGAACACGAGGCATAGGGTTGATGATGCTAGCCTTTTCTTTTTCCTTTTTTCTTCAAATTTTCTTCTTACCACGCGCGTACACCAACGCTTTACTAAACAGAGACTTGAACGTTCTTCTTCTTCTGTTGTCCGTGAGTTGTACAGGTTTGCAATAGTAGAAGAGCTAGCAGGGTTTGGAGCTGCAGTCCACACTTGTTCTCGTAACGAGACAAAGCTTGATGAATGCATAAGAGAATGGGAAAGCAAAGGTTTCAGGGTGACTGGATCAGTATGTGATGTCTCATGCCGAACCCAAAGAGACAAACTAATAGAGAAAGTCTCATCTACCTTTCAAGGAAAACTTAATATCCTTGTATGTTCTTCTCCCCACCAATTTGAGGCTGTCTCTAATTTGATTTTGATATTGAAAATTAACAAATCTTCATAAATATTGCTTAGGTGAACAACGCTGCAGCAGTTGTAAGCAAGAATAGCACAAAAGTCACTGCAGAGGATATGGCATATACTTTGGGTACAAATGTTGAGGCTTCTTATCACCTTTGTCAGCTTGCACACCCTCTTTTAAAAGCATCAGGAAATGGAAGCATTGTGTTTATTTCCTCTGTTGCCGCTGTTGTAGCCTTACCTACACTTTCCTTCTATGGAGCGTCTAAAGGTGAGGAGGATCTCTATGTATCTGCTGCAGTTCTCATGTCAAAATTTTATTTTTTTCTTTCTCAGAAGGTTGTAGTTTAATTCCAGGAGCACTTAATCAGTTGACCAAGAGCTTAGCGTGTGAGTGGGCACATGACAAAATCCGAGCTAATGCAGTGTCACCATGGATCATCAAAACTCCTCTTTTGGATGCTAGTCTTGCTAAAAGTCCAAGTGAACAGGTAATTAGTTTGTGTTCTGCATAGGTTTCCCCCAGAGTTCCCTAAAGTTTCTAATGTGTCTGAAATTTTTGTGTTGCTTGTGCTGCAAATTTAGTTCAAGAATTAAACCTCTCTACATGCTTGGATTTTTACTCAAACTTGTACAATTTAAGCTTTTGGCTGCACAATTTTCTTATTGAAAATTTCATGTCTGCATATAAAAATATTTGAATTTGTATAAATTGATCGAAACTTTTGATCCATTTAAGTTATTTGAGAATATGTTCTCAACTAGAAGAGTCGGGAATTGACCTCCTGTAACTTTGATCCATTTGAAACTGTATTCTTCTATTAGATTTTGTAGGCTTCCATCCATTTATTAACGGATTTTCGCATGTGAAAGACATGAATTTGATTTTTGAAACAGAAAGATATTTAAAAAGCACTAAGAATTATTCATGAAAAATAATAATTAAGTTTTTTTTTCCATAAAAACTGTAAAACTCCAAAAACAAAAATGATGAATATTTTATTTATATGGAGAAATTATAATTCTTTTTAAGTTTTTATGGGAAATTTTATTTTTTTATTTTACATGGATGTTTTGTGTCACTTTTTAAATATATATTTTTTCAATTTTTATGGAAAAAATCTTGTTGTTTTTATATTTCATGGATTTTATACATATATTTTTATTTTTTTTTGTTTTATGCTCAAATTTCAAATTCATTTAAAGGTTAAAAAAAAGTTAATAGATCAATTTGTGAGTTTCACGGACAAAAATCCATTATTTAATGGACACAACCCCATAAAATCTAATAGAAAAATATAATTTTAAATGGACCAAAATCACACGAAGACAATTTCAACTTTTTAATTGAAGAACCAATTCTCAAACACTTGAAATTCAAAGAAGCTTGAATCCATTTATTAGTCTTTCAATTTCAAGTACTGTTATATGATCCCATAACATCAGTGTTTTTTTTGCCCATGGCAGCGAGCTGGTATGAGTCGGATTGTCGCTCAAACTCCCATCAGCCGCTTAGGGGAGGCTAGTGAGATATCATCTCTAGTGGCATTTCTGTGCCTCCCTACTGCCGCGTATATCACAGGGCAGATTATTTCTGTTGACGGTGGATATACCGCCAATGGTGGATATACTGCTAATGGTTTTTGACCATCTTCTGGATAACAGAGGACAGTCTTTTATGTTGTTGGTGTTGTTTTTGTTAAAAAAAAAACACTGTTTTATGTTGTTGGTCGACTTGGTGTTGTTGTTCTTAAAAAAATGTGTAATAATAACTCGCACAAAGCTGGGTGCGGGATTTCAAATTATTTTTCAGTGTAAGAGAAGAATATGTTGGTATTGTGAATGTATTTCTTTTATCATAAAAAATTTTAATTGTGAATTGAAAAATTAATAAATATGTTTAATGAAATATAATGAAAATTGAAGGAACTAATAAACTATAAAAAAGTAGTTAATATTAAATAAAGACTAAAGTGAAAAATTAAAATATAGATATATATGCTATTTTAATGTAGACTAAAGTAGTTAATAGTTAATATAATATTAAATAAAGACTAAAATTAAAAAATCAAAACTGAAGGACTAAACTGTAGATTTATACGTCTTGTGATAGTAAACATGTAAAAAGGCTATTTTTTAACCAATATCAATTTTTATCCTTGTAAAATAGAAAAACAAAACTAAGAAAATGATAAAAGAAGAACAATTAAAAAAACAAGGATCAAAATTAGATAAAGAAAAATAACTTAAATAAAATATTGAAGGATAAAATTAAAAAAATAAACAAATAAAAAACAGGGCAGACAGTGGCCACTTGTTGGCATGTGCATACTTTTTGTTTTTATTATTATTTTTATTCGTTAAAAGACTTATTTGCTCCTAGTTTTTCATAAAATATGAATTTTTTTATAAAATGTTTCTTTACACATCAATTTCATAAAATAATTAGTTTGTTAAAATTAAAATAACTAACTGAATTAAAAACTAAAAAAAAATATTTATGTATATACTAACCTCGAACTTTTTAAACCAAGCATCAATCATATGCTTCTATTCAAGATTTTTAGAAACCTAACTCCATTAAAAGAAAGACATTTTCATCAATGATTTCATCATGCGAGTAGCCTTCATATTTGTAAATCTAAAATTTCATTCATTTATTGAAATTAATTATTAAGAAATTATTCATTGTTGTTTTTTTTTCGTGCAAGAAAGAAAAACAATTTACATGTTGTGGTCAAGTTTCCATTGAGCAATTTACTTCCCAATATATACATCCTATTAAAAAAGGGCACTCCCTCTGCGAGTCATCCTCGCACTCGACGAGCTTGCGTCGAGAAAGAGTTCATGTGCCCAAGGTGCCTAGTCATGATCGGCAACTAGCAGCTCATGGTCATCAGAAGTGTTGCTAAAAGAACCAACACCCCTCATGTTTGTATTATTGTCCAATGACCTTCTCTTTATCATCTAAAGAAATTAAGTATAAAAAAATAATAACATTATCGTTATATCCTATTTTAAAAAAATTAGTGGTACCTCTCATATACAAAAGACAAACAAAAATTTTATTACTTGCAAATATGTATCAATAAATAAAACAACAAACCACTTAATTTATTTATAACTAATATTTAATTTAAAAACATTCCAAAAAATTAATCAACATCTTAACATCCTAATACACTTTACAACTATAGCATATTATTATTATCCAAATAAAATACATTCTATCATCATGACATTCAATTTTAAACATAATAACATCGTCTCAATTACCAATTTACATAATTATATTATTTTTTATATTACCACACATAACCATAACATGTAATTTCTACTAGAAATCTACATTTACTCATTTTTAATCAAACCTAAACATGTCTTAACATCATTAAAATACCAAAATTAAATACATTTACTCAATTTCCTAATTTCCCAAGATGGCCGGCCACAAAACAATTCAATTTCTCCATTTTTGGTTTTTCATTTCCCTAATTTAACCCTGTAACAAGTCATATACATCCCAAACTATAAACAATATGCATAATTTAGCATTTCCTCCAAATATTATAACCCCCAAAAATCCCTAAGCATGGGTGGCCTTAAAATTTTCAATTTCTTTAATTCAAGTCTTAACCGTGTTATCTATCCTAAAACTAACCAATATTCACCCATTTTTACTTTTCCAAACACATTCATTCATGTGGCCTATGGCACACTTTGTGCATCGCCATTGATGGTCGTGTATATGCATTTAGTGGGAATCAGTTTGCACAACTGGGAACTGGATCTGACCAGGGTGAGGTATACAACTGACATTGCAGTTTTATGCTGCTGTTAACAAACTTGCTTGAGTAGTGTTTTGTTTGTGATCATCTACACAGTTTACGTATTGACTAATTCAATTGAAAGAAATTCATTAGCAACTGAGGCATTTGCAAGTCTATCTCAGAGTATACCAAGACTTTTGGATGCTCCATGTCTGGAGAGTAAGCAGGCGAAGATGGTTTCATGTGGAGCTCGACACAGTGCTATTCTAACAGGTACAAGTCAATATTGGAATCGTCCACGAGAGTTCCTTTTTCAGCTCTTTTCCGGTTTATTTTGACAGTGCTCTATGCTGATGAGGGGATTAAGATTTTTATTAGAAAGCAACCGCACTAGAAATTCTATCTAGTAAACTGGCACGTAATTAGTGAAAGACATTCATGTGATTGGTAGGAGCTTATAGATGTAGCCACACAGTTCCATCAGAAAAGCATTGATAGTGCTTTTTCCTATTCTTTTCACTTGAATTGGAGGAATCCTTTATCTGATAAAGTTCCATGATGATGCAACAATGAAACCAGCATGGCCTATTGTTTGTAGCTGTATGCATATATCATGAGCTTGTTTTTACGCTCTGAAGCACGAGCTGACTCTGCTCTCTCTCTCTCTGTCTCGCTCTCGGTGATTTCGAAGAGGATGGCCAAGTATTTTCCTGGGGATGGAACAAGCATGGCCAGGTACTACTGTTCTGTGTTTCGTGATAGAAATTGCGGTGCTATATGCATACCTTTAGCTAACATCGTAGAAATTTGTTATATTGGTTACGTACAGCTTGGCGTGGGTGATTCAATGGATCGTAACATTCCTTCTTAAATTCCCATCGAAGGTTGTCGACCAAAAAGTGTTGCATGTGGCTGGTGGCTCACATTATTGCTAGCTGAAACACCCCTGAGATCCTAGGTTTGTTGAAACAAGTGGAAAGTTGGCAGTTTTTGCTAGGTTCCTTTGCCTGGATCATTTTCCTTTATTGTAACTTTCCTTTTCTAAGCAAGTTTGCTTTGAATATACGTGACATTTTACGTTTCATGTACAATGTACATAACATGCGAGCATGCTTCTACGTTCCCCTTTCTCAGAATTAATTCAGCTCTAACGAAGCATTACATTTGCAAGAACAAGCTCTCTTCATTTGTACACAAACCATCACTCCTTGTAATAATACAACAGCAGTTCGAATTACGTATTTTAAAAAAAAAAGGACATTTAGTTTGATGAGAAACACAACTGCCCCTCATATCCAGGTTTTCTAATAAAATCTCATCTAACGGGCCGAGGATGCATCAAATCTTGCCAGATATAGAACTCCTTTTCCTCTGCAAAAGCTGCATCAGCGGCCAGAATATGTCCAGTCTATGGAAACCTTTGCAAGCCTGAGTACATTTGCAGATGTTTAAATATGTTGGCAATTGTTACAAATGCACATGATGTCAGGAATGATTCTATTAGAATCCAATTACCTCAACAATGAAATGAGCCCATGTGTTACTTAATCGACTTTCCATCACGCCCTTCAGGATGGTCAAATCTAGACTGCGGATCACCTGGGCTATCTCCAAGAAAACGCCACGATCATTGCAAAGCATCTGCAGCAGATGCTAGTTAGCAAATCCTTGTAAAGCATACAACATTTCCGTTAGAAAATTTAAAATTGCAGGACCTACCTCTATGAGGAGGTGTCCTGGGTATGCAAGGTCTTCCACAACAATAGGACATATCTGTAGATCATTTCCAAATTCAAAGGCCCAGCTTTTCCCACTTTGGATATTCACATTGGTTTCAGACAATCTGCAGTTCTTGCGATCAGCAACCTGTACGCATGTCAGTTCAATCATAGTGAATTTCAGTTACACAATACAGAGTAACCTAATCACTGCAGTGAGTTCTCTTTTTTATTAATAGCTGTTTTGCCCTGTTAGCATAATATGTTGCGTTTGATATTAATTTTCATTTTTTTTCAACCGAGTTCGGACCCAAACTAACTGCTTCCTCATCATGCACTGTCATCAGACTTCACTGGCCTTTGTTATTTTGCACAAACTATAGTGAAATACTCATCCTGGTCCAACAAGACCTGACCTAGTCGAACAAGGATCAGGTCCATGGGATGCATCATATTGTCAATAGATTTCAATGGATGCTCGTAGCTGACATTCTAGGTATGGGTTAATTAAGTTTAATCTATTGAATACCTAAAAAGAAATTGTGCATTGCCTACTTATGACCTAACTCGATTACAATACACAGCTGTGACGTGCATAAATGGGTGTTTGAGGCTTTCTGCACCTCTAATCGGAGCCATTTGCTCATTTGAACTTCGAACTTCTACCGACTTTGAAAGACCATGCTCTAGATCAGCATCAATTTTTCCAAATCCAGGAAATCTCTCTCCTGGTCTCTGAACAACTTTTCTCTAAGTAATTTTGAGTATGTAGCCAATGCTGTCCGTAAAATAAAAGAACACCATTAATAATATTTCATCTACACTGAATATGACTAGACCAATTTGGATCAAGTGTAAGATCTATTGCTCTGCGATTTTCCTTTTCCCTATTTTCTGGGATGAGAAAACTTAAATCATTCTCATTTACAATGTTGACCAACTAAGCTTGCAGCAGTAGGATGCTATCTTATGAATGTCCCAAGTTTTTTCTTTTCTTTTAGTTTGACTGCCAAGAGTATCCTTAAGCCAGCTTGCACATCAACCAATACTAAATCATCTTCCCAGGTAATTTTAAACACTTCCCACATCGATCTGGTGCTTCTAGGTGAATAAATTCCTCGAATGCTAGCTCCAAGGATTGAATTCAGAAAGTCAAAGAATGGAACAAAACTCCTTGACCACCAATTATTCTCAAGTTGATTACAGCTTAATAACACATCTAATGGTTTTCTCCACAATAAAAAAAAAAGAAGACAAAATAGCACATTTAATGGTACTAATTGGTGCAAGTAATTTGACTGGCAAAACCAAAGCATTGCCAAGAGACTGATCGACATGAAGCATCTATGAGACCTGAAGTGACTTCACATACCTCTTGATGCACCCACTGCCTCAATTTCTCGGCCTGGTCAGTCACACTTCTTAAATACTGCATGTGCTTTATGGTTTGATCCAAGAGGCCATCAATGCTACACTGCATTTACCACACCACACCAAGCAAACTTATATACAGAATATGAAAAACATGTGAGATGACTCTGAAGTACACAGAAACCCAAGAAACCTCACCTTTGAACCATTTGGGACAAGCTCCCTCAGCTCCTTTACCCGGTCCTGGATCAGCTGCCTATCCCTTGGCCTTGGCTTTTGGTTTTCACCGGGTCTGGCCCTTCTTCTGGCCACATTTGACATCTTCTGGCCTTTCCAAGGGTGCTTGTAACTTTGATCCTTTTCCTGTTGTTCCTGGTCAAAAATTGTACTCATCATGCTATCTAAAGCAGCTGTAGTATCAGTATTTCCACTTCCAGAAATACATACAGATGCTAGATGGTTCCATGGTGCCAAATCATCCCCCACCAAGGTTCTTGTTTGAAATTGGTTTTGAGAAGTAGCAAGAAGGTGTCCTGACAACATTTCAGATGACTTCAAACTATGGGATCTGTTAGAAGACGCATTATCTGAACTACTATATGAATTGCCAGCCACTGGTTCCAGCAGAAACTCAACCTCACCTTCTCTAGCAAACAAAGAAGGCTCAATTCTTGCACTGTGATCTTCGCTGAAGATGAAATTTGAGCTCTTGCAACTATCCTCCACCAATAAAGATGGTTCCCATGTCTTTTCATTGGTCTGGCTCAAAAAAGGTGGTCCAAGTACTTTATGCAACTCACTGCCTTTGGGAAAGCTAAGAAAACTCTGTCTATTTTTATGATAGACATCATTGGCATCCATGCCTCCAGATGACTGCTCTACCATATCTGCAGTAGGATAAGTATTCATCATCCCATCCAAGGGTTCTCCAAACCATCCCACATTGTACTCATTACAGTCAGAATATGCTTGCAATTCATCCATCAGATAAGAGAGTTCAAATATCTTACTCTCAACCATCCCCGGTTGGCTGGCACTTAGAGATTCACTTGGAGGGGACACATCAGCAAAGATAGGCGATAGACTATTATTTTTGCTTTCACATTTGAAAACTTCTGGTTGCTCATCTTTATGTAGCTTGACACTATTGACAGGTATTGAATAATTTGAATCTTCACTTTTCACTTGGCTAATGGAAATAGCTGAAGTTGCATTTAATTGCTCAACAGGACAAGAGATTAATGTAGACTGAGCTTTAAACTCCCTCTTTAAAGTGAGAGGAACTGCATTTTCTCTAGTACTGTGAAGATCATTGAATCTACCTTTAATATAGGCAACTATTTGAATATCTTCAGCAACCTGAGAACAGGAGAGGAAAATAAATCCTTACAGGAGATGAAACAAAGCAAGGCAGATGCATGCTTTGAACACACACAAGCTCGCAGATACCCACTATCATGCATGCATACATGTATACATTCACATGGGACACTGATGACCTCATTCTGACATCCAGGATCCGGCATCCATTATTTTTTATAGGGAGAAAAATGATATCATAAGCAGATTAATAAATTACACAATTAAATCCATTTGAATAACTTGACAGGTTATCCACAACTGTAGAAACTGCCTAACAATAATTACCATGTCCAATTGTCCATTTCTAGTGCATAATGATGGCAGGTAAAAATAACTTTTCACACCTTTATAGTAACCAAATTCAAATAGTAAACTGCCTCAACAGAATATGAGTGCAATAAAGATAAAAAAAAACACATACCTCGTCAAATGATCCAAGCTGCAAAACTCCATGTGGAAGTACAGGCACCAGCAAAATAGTCTGCACATGAATCACATATTCACAACTGACATTATCCATTTGAAGGGGGACTATGATAAATTTTAAATGTTCACAACCAACTTCCAGCATGCATAAGCAGTACCAAAATCTCTCTCTCTCTCTCTCTCTCTCTCTCTCTCTGTAACACGCGCACACGAGCGCACACACATAAATATGGAGGAATCAACAAACTGAATATGATGATCTATTGTTAATAGAATTCAGAATTAAATTACCTTGATACCTGATGCAAACTGAAGTAGCCATTCTTCTGGAAACTGCCAGTGGAAAGAATTCATTTTTTAGGTTCTGTTATTTTCTGAATATAAACAAATTTGGTTATTTTGATAATCTATCTCACCTCAGGAACTAAATTCTTGCTCATTTCACAAGAAAAAATATTGTTGAACGAAAGCCAGAAATGGTCCCCTGTATATGCCACTTCACCAACAACCCTGAAAAATTTTGGGATCCAAAATCAATTATGCTCTTTTCAAACTTTTCAATGACATGCATCAGATAAAACCTCGTTTTTTAAGTCGCAAATTATCTTTTAAGTAAATATATGAGAATGGAAGAAGTAAACAACAGAAAAATTATACAGCCCTCTAATTTTAGATTCGTGAAGTACATAATTGCAAAGGGTCTAATGAAACGAGTTTAGAAAAACAGAGAGGGAAAAAAAAAGAAGCATGTTATATTGAATTAGATAAGTCAAGCATGGGATTATACCCCTCTCCTAAGGGATACTGAAGGTGCAACATATCAGCCACGACAAGTTCGATTTGATGTCCCCCAAAGTTAGCATTAGACGCACTCGCATCGCGGAGGGAAGAAGCTAGATCATTCCCACCATTGCAGTAAACATCTGAGGATATAGTTTGCAAAGGTTCTCGTGGTTTTGGGCAATCAAAATATCCATCTTCCCAAGTCAAAATCCTGACACAGAAATGAAGATATTTAACTTCACGTAATCAGTTGTTATGTTTCAAATGATACTAGACTATATACATAGGCAGACATAGAATCAAACATGCGTGTCTATTCCAGTAAAATTTATTATGGCAAGATTGTGGAGCAATTAATAACCAGGGATTTTACAGCGGAAACACGTTTCCTTAAGAAATTTCTCATGAATACACCATGTAGAAGGCCTGCCTAAAACCTGACTAAGGAGGGACTTAGTCTCCTTGAACCAAAGTTGGCCCGAGGATACCCTGACTGTAGAAACCAAAAGAAAACATTCCAAAAGATCAACCCAAATATGATGGGACAGCTCTTAGAAATGTTCTGTTTAGCAGGCATGAATTAAAACATCGTAGCCATATATGCATCCACGAACCAACTGCCGAGCTATTAGAAAATACTCAATGGTAATTCATTCTAGTTCAAACATTTGATTCTGCATCTGTCAACAAAGTCCTTCCAACCAGTCACATAATTGAAATCCATCAAAACATCAAATTCATGTTAACCGTTTCTAATATATTAAAAGAGAAACAAGAAGATATTTACAGATTTATCTTACAGTTTTACAACAAATTATAACCCATAAATTCAAGAACAGAAAAAACAGCCATAGAATTAAAACAACATATAGTCAAATAAAACATCTGATGAAGAAAATGGGTTTGGCAAGAACAACTTACATTGGGCTCCCATATCTCATCTTCCAAAGAACAGCATATTTCCAGTCTGAATTATTGCAAAGACTCTCCAACAGCTGTCTCAGATCAGTAGTTCCCATCTGTTGACTTTTCGACAAAAACACAAATCTTTACTACATACAACAATTTCTAGCCAAATAATTATTTCTATCCCTAAAACCCTTCACTAACTGCCCCGATAAGACCCTCGTCCGGCTTGTTTTATCCTCAAACCTGCTCTTCGTTTTATCGGTGGCCCTGTCGAATTAAGTAGTAAAAATCTCATTTCTAACATTAAACCTTAACCCCCTTTCTCTCCCTCCCTCGCTCCCAATTACGAACTCTTTCTTACGCAATTTGTTATAATCACAACACTCAAACAGCACAAAATAAAGAGATGGGCTTGATTTCAACAGTTTTTCTGTTCCAGTATTCCATGAAATTTACTGCAATCAAACGAAAGCAACACTCTCTGGTTCTTCAAATTGCCTGAAATTGAAGGAATGGAAGAAGCAGGGCTGAAGCAAGATCCACTGCCCAAAAAAAAATAAAACAACGAAAGATCAGCTGATTGGTTACCAGATATTTGCTTATGTATAAGGGCAGGAGAAGACGACAGAATTGGAGAATCAGAGAGAAGAGTTAGAGAGGTTCAAATTCGGTGGATTCCATAATGGTGTTGGGTGGAGACGGAGAGAGAGAGAGACATGGGAGGGCAAAATGCTTTTTTTATGTAATGCTTTTCCACTCGAAACAAAAGCAATGAATGAAGTGTGTTGCCTCCATTAAAGCTGACTTTAAATAGAGTGTTTACTACTTACTACCCCCGCCACCGGTAACTGGTTACATCGTCACTTTTGTTTGTGTCCCCCTCCCCCTCTGCTTTTCTACATTACATTTATCCACGATGTCGGAATTTATTTACTTTGGATACGTGAGGATTCCAGGCCCACCGCTAGGATGGATGGATTCTTTGCAGACAAAATGCAATAATAATAATATTTTTTAATTTCTATCTCGCTTGCTCCCTTTTATTCTATTTCTAAAAAAATATATAGAATAGGTAAAAGAACTAAAACATAAAAATATAAAATCAAAAGAATTTATTTATTTATTTATTAGGAACTAATTAATACTTAACCCTAATAATAATATTAATAAGGAGGATTAGGGAAGTTAACGGTTGAACAACTAATTCATCAATAAAATAGTTTGTTTCGATCTAGTTTGAGCTTTTCAAAATTCAAATATTGTTATGTTTCAATTTTTTTTGTCATATCATATGTATACTTGATGTGGACTCATTAACTATGAAGCAACAACATGCTTCAAAATTTATTATGTATTCATATTGTAAGTGAAATCATAATTAGTATAATTATAATTAAATTAAAAGTTTTAATTTAATTCTAAATAAATAAAAACTCAAAACCTACCAACACTAGTTTATAACCTAATTTGAGCTTAAAAACAAAACAAAACAAAACAATTGATAGGGTAGCAATCCTATTTATGTTTTTAGAACAATGTAATAAAATTTTAGTTTAATTTAATGATTGGATAAAAAATTATACTCGTTTTATTAGATCGGACATTGTACTCATTTGTAATTTTTTAAAATCTAGAAAATGTTAAAAATTAATAAAAATAATAAAATAAAAATATTTATTCTAAAAATAATGAAAAGATGATCGACCTCATTAATAATAATAATAATAAAAGTTATTTGTTAACTTCCATCGATTGTACATATATAATATATGTGGTATTGGTATCGTGTTGTACTAGCTCTCTTGCACATTAAATTAAATATACAACTCCAGCATAGATAAACTAAATCATAAATAGGTTAGAGTATCGCAAAAATCACAAGAAAAAATTATTTATTATGACATTACCATTTGAGAACTTGAAGTGATGATCTCAAAAGCTGGACCAGATCAATCAAACTACTCTACGATCCAGCTATTGGAGAAAATATGAATCTAGAATTTGAGATGTCAAACGATACTTGGTTTGTAAAATGTCAAAATCGCAATAAAATAAAATAAAATAAAAAAATAGTATCATGTTATTTTAGGATATAGCTAGGATTTCCGAAGAGCCAATATGTCCCTCTGGAGAGGAATTACTTTCTTGACTTAACTTTTATGGGGTAGCAGTTGTGCTTGACCCTTCAATAACCTCAAACTAAATAAAAAAAATTTAGTAAAAATACTAAATCCGGCCGTACTTCAGACAAATATTTAATTATAGTTAGGTTAAATGTTTAATCTGTAAAACTCTTACCGTACTTCAGACATCTTCATCAAGACTAAAATATAATATACATTTGCTAATATAATGATCACTAGAAGTTTATATAATCGTTAATTTTAAGACCCATGAAATTAGTTGAGATATACGCAAGTTGATCCGGACATCCATGTTAATCAAATATACAAGCATATATATATATACATATATATATATATATATATGATTATCCAAAAAACATGCATATGATATATGGGTGATCGGGAACTCTCTAATATTGTGTTTTATTTTCATTATATATTCTTTCATTGCAAGATTTGTTAGGTCTTGAAATACATAATTCATTAGTTTTTTTTCTCGTTATATAATAATTAAATACATAATAATTAAGATTAGAGCTTAGTTTATTGAAAGAAGTTATCAAATACATAATCATTAATTAAGCTATGTTTATTTACATGATTGTGTTTTATTCTATTATAAAGGTAACCACCTTAGCAAACTATGTTCGGCTATATATCTCACAAGAATGTGGGTGTTTGAAGATGAGAATTTTAGTCTGTTTCGATAGGATTTAATTTATTATGTGCTAAATATAGTGTTTAATATTCACAAAAGAAAAAATAAATAAATAAACCAGGCTTGATTCAATAAAAAATTAGGGGGTTGATGTGAGTCAAATCTTGTGCTTTATTCTGTCATATATACCGGTAGCCACCTTAACTAATCATGCTTGACGATCTCGCAATAATTTGGGTGTTTGAAGATGAGAATATTATTTTGTTTGGTAAATTTTATAATATATAGTATTTGCTCAAGAACAAATGGTAATTTGAATCAAATCACTTTGTTAAGCAATATATAATAGTGCAAATAAAATCTAACAGAGAAATTAATTTACAGTTTTAATATTGAGAGAAACTATACAGAAATTTCATCTCATAATTATTTATTGAGGGAGTTCGATGCCAAGACAGCTTTGCCTTCTTGATGACCCACGTAGGGCATATGGGAGCAAGTTTTACTTTGGTGCCAAACCTCCACTCATCATCGGTTTCGTGTTAGCAGCTGAATGGAAGAAGTCCCTTTTTCTTTTCTAAGATTATTATCAGTTTTATGTACAAAAAGTCTAACTTCGAGCACATATTTGACCCTACCATTGTAGATTAGACTTTGGAAAACCGAGATTTTACAATTATATATTAACTCAAATATATATATGTTATTTTATTCCCCGTGATTTGGATGGATGGATGGATGGATATTCTACATCCTAATTTGTTTTGCTTGATGGTTGAAACTATCTTAGACAAGAAATTAATTAATGGTAATGTCACTGATGATGTTATTACTCCTTAAACTTTGAATCGACTAGTTTCTAATTTGGTTAATAGATTTCCTTATTGTACGTACTTAGCCACTTGTTTGGTATTGCATTTTATTGGAATAGGGTAAAATTTGAATTTTTTTATTTAAAATTATTTTTTATATATTTTTAGATTGTTTTGATATGTTAATATAAAAAATAATTTTTTAAAAAAATATATTATTTTAATATATTTATAAATAACAATCATTTAAAAAAATAATTATATCACATACTCATATACATCTTTAATATTTTCTCTCAATTTACCTCATTAAATAATAAATAGACTCACTTCCCTTGCTACGGTTGGAGATGGAAGGATTACACCAAACAAAATTGAAACAGTGCATGGACCATCTATGATGGTATGATTTAATTATCTTATCGTACGAAGCTTCATCTAGTTAACTAGTTAGTGAGAAGGTGTTTTCTCCATGCTATCATTCAAAAATTATTATTTTTTGAGAAAAAAAATTGTTTATAAATGCATTAATTAATTTAGACTAGATAGTTTATTTAAAAGTTGATGGGAAGAAAGCTTTAGTATATAAAATCTCTTTTAAAATAATACCTGATGCAAAGCTTTAATTAATACTAAATGCCGGAACAATACAGGAAAGATAACAAGCACAAAAACATAAGGTTATGATATAAAAAAATGAATCAAATAGAAACACTAATTTTAAACTATACTATTAAACATTTTGTGTTCAGGTAGTTTATCTCTTTATAAGGTTTACAACTCTTTAAATCAATCCAAAAACTAACCTAAACAAACTAGGAAACCTAAAAATAAAGGAAAATCAATAAAAATCCTAAACAGACTAGGAAAAACAAAATTAATAAGCAAAATATTTAATTTTTCTTAAGTTGGAGATAATAATAACTAAGAAAAATAATCTTTTCCTAAAAACTCTTCTGCATCAATTTCCTCAAGTTGGAAAGAACTCATCATTAAGCTTAAATTATTTTTGCATCGATCTCATGGATGTTCAGTTAATAGTTTCCAACCCTTTACATGCCCAGCTTTTTCATTAGAAATATCATATCTATTAACAACATGATCAGCCTCCCTAACAACATATTCAATCTTAATCTTAGGAGGAGGTTTGAAAATCTGCTTCACAATTTTTATTTGAATTACAATAATATCAACTTTGACCCCATCAATTCTAAAATTATCCTCAAGTACATGTAAGGCACATCCTTCATAATATGTTTAATCAAAAATCACTTTTAGAACTGCATCTAATTTTGTTCCCTTCTCATGGACATTATAGATGAAGAATTTTGCATCTAAATCTTCTCATTCATCATCATCCTTATCAAGTTTTAGTTGTTGATTCTAATCCATAAAGAAACTACAATCATCAAAACTTTCTATTTCAACATCATCTTCTTCTCGACCAAGAAATTATTTTCTCTACTCATGCATATGAAATGAGTTCTCAAAATTATTAATCAAGGATCCGTGATCACTCTTCTCACAATCCATCGGGCTCTTTATCTCTGTCAACTGACAAGTTAATTTACAATCTACCTCTACATATCTTTTATCACTAGCTCATTAACACCTCTTTTCAATTCTACAATTTATCTTTGTATATCTTCTATAACCAATTCCAGAACATTGAGAAACATCTTCATCCTCTCGTACAATAGTATGTTCTATTATGTTATGTCTTCTAGCCATGTTTATTCTAGTGAATAACATGCAAATAACTACTATGATTCATTAGGTTTTGATACCAACCAATGCATACTGAAAAAGCATAAGAAAAATAACAAGCACAAGATCATTTTTTTTTCGAAAGAAGGGATTATAAATAAATTCTAATTCACAATTTTATTACTGATTATTTCTTTTTCATCTAGTCTCCTGAAATACAAGCTAAACACAATAACATCAACTTTAACCCCATCAATTCTAAAATTCTCCCCAAGTACATGTGAGGCACATCCTTCATAATATGCTTAATCAAAAATCACTTTTAGAACCACATCTAATTTTGTTCTCTTCTCATGGACATTACAGATCAAAGCATCTAAGTCTTCTCCTTCATCATCATCCTCATCAAATTTTAGTGGTTTATTCCAACTTACAAAGCCATAAATGAGAACTAAAAATAAAAATGGAAAAGTAGAAAGGTAGGTGTAAATCAAGATATTTAATCTCATAGGATGAGAAATTTACTCAGTTGTCTTTGCTAAATTTCTTTATTAAAATAATTTTTTATTCAATCAAATGATAATTGAAATAGATTCACACATTAAATTGATTAAATACAATAGAAAGAGAAAAAAAGATTATGCAAGGCTACACATATTGGAAATATTACCTGAAAATAAATATTTTTTATTTAAAAAATAAAATTCATCTATACAAAAGATAAAAAAAAAATTATACATGAATCAGGAAAACCTCTTCAATAATTAAATGCATACAAAATAACCAAAAAATAATCATCATTTAAAAAAGGCTTTCTAAACAAAATAAAAAAGACAAGGGCTATTAATATAAATATAAATAAAAAAATGATTTTGATAAAAAAAACATGTAGAAAATCATTAATTTAGAAAAATGGAAAAAGATCATTTTTTTAAAAGGCCAAGATAGCCCGTTTGGCTCATTTTGTTAGGGCCCACATGGCTAGGCCTTTTTATTTGTTTTCGTATATGGGATGGCTCAATTTGTTTTTTTTTTTAAAAAAGAGTTAGACGACACATCATCTGTATTGCCCAATAAAAGGGGTTGATGGTTTTTTTATCAAAAAACTGAATTTTCAACTTATCTTTTTTCCAGGACACCTAAAAACCATCATAGGTGTAAATCAACATGAAATCAACTTGAAACAAAAAATCTTACCAATATCATATATATTTTTCCTGGATTATTTACACATTTACTATTATATTTAATTTAATTACTGAATAACCTATAATGAATATTACAACTTTTCCATCCAATTAAAAACCTTAATCAAAGAGAAATTTTATTAAGGGGACATATTTATGGAGGTTGCCATCAACCACAACTCAATTTCTCAAGTATATGAAAATTTCCCAAGTTTTCAAAGTTCTACCCTATTTTCTTATTCCATATTAGCTTCTTAACAAGTCACAGCTTGTATATGCAAATTGTCCAAGGGGAAAGGAACTCACAATTCTTTCAAATATGGATGCTTATAGGAGGTGTCGGTAATTCTCCAATTAAAATTGCTATGATATAAGTACCTAGATCTTGAAGAATACATAAATAAGAAAAAACAAATGCATAATTTAACAATGTGTTTTCCAACTAGAAAGCATTTTCCAACTTATTTTTCATTACACTATCAAATATCAAAAAATAATTCACTTTATCGGAATTCATTTTTCCAGAATTCACTTTCTAAAAAAAACTATTTTCCAGCAAAACGGGGCGTAACTCATAAACTAGATCATAAAATCTAACTCTGAATAAAATCTAACCCATAACCTCAATTTTATTGCTAACACCAATTAAAGAAAAGCATGAAAATCTCAAAATCAAGCCCATCGATCTCCTATAAAATTCCATATCATACAGACAATGAAAAAAATATCCACTACAAATTAAGTTCATCTCTTGAATAATTTTATATTAAACAAACAATAAAATAATACCCATTACAAATGTGGAACACTAAAATTATCCATTACAAATTTGGGAGATCATTAAAGTTATTGACTACACTCAAAGTTAGATTAGAGGAAGTAGAAATTAAAACATTCAATGGATAGAGAATGGGGTTGCAAGCCAGGTAGTGGAGGCGCCGGCTCTACCTAGAATGAGGTAATTGACCGGCGTGAGTGTCTTCAATTTGGGAGATTTAGGAGTTCTCCATAAGTTTCAATTGAATTGATTTGGGGTTGAAACAAAAAGGAGATAAAGAGAGATGGGAAGGAAGAGAGGACTCGTGTGATCTATTGTTTGTGAATTTTTTATATATATTTTATATTTGAGGGTAATTTAATTATTTTATTTTAATTGAAAATTTTCATTAACTGAAAATATAAAATGTAATTTTTCAAAATATAAAGATAAAAAAAATAATTAAACTATAGAAGGATCGTTGTAATTATTTCTAATTTGTATTAATTTTTTATATTTTCAATTTAGTTTTTAATTAATGTTCATATCTCTTTGTAACATTAATTTGAATATATAATTCTTGCATAAAAACAAAATTTTCAAGCTGAAAAACAAGTTGATAGTGGTTTTTTTCTTGAAAAATATAAGTTCACTAATTATGGAGATAATTCACAATTGATTTTATATATATCTTCCCAAATGCAAGAAATTATTAATTCCCAGAGTGGTTTTTTTTTTTTTTTTTTTCATTTCGACGGTAAGAATATTATCAGGCTAGCTTAAACATCAAATGAGACTAAGTTCCTCTCCAAACGATTTTAAAGGTGCACCCTATGTCAGCATATGATGCATTTAAAAAATTTAATAAACTCTTCTAGATGGTAACCTCAAGGTTTAACTTAGAAAGTCAAGAAAAATGAGCAAACCATCATATCAACCGTTGATATTTTATGGAGGTTATTAAATATTGTCAATACGAATTAATTATCAAAGTCAACTAAAAATATGATTAAAATGGTTATAATTAGAAGATACTTCCCTCGCATATTTTTTTGGTGTGAACCAGGGTATCTCAGACTTCGTCCAGACTAATCCCCGTTCCGGGTGACAAGGGCTCCCTAAGAGACCGGCTACAGACGAAGAGAGGGGTCGAACCCCAGACCTCGTAAGCGACGAGAGCGCGCCTAACCGCTCTGCCAGGACCTCCTGGGTCTTCCCTTGCATATTTACAAATTAATTATCAAAGCCAACGAAAAATCTGATTAAAATGGTTATAACTAAAAATCTGATTAAAATGGTTATTTACAATAACCTATAAAATATAATTAAGGATTCAATCTAATATTTTGATGAATTTTAATGAAGGTTAATTATTTTTTAATCTTAATACTTTATGTTCTTCATTGGCTTGTTTTTAAGTCTTTTATAGTTTTAATATTTAAAATAAAATATCAATATAATATTACATAGTTTAGGAGTGATTTAAGTAGTTTTTTTTTTACGTTTTTTAGAGCTTTAGGTAGTGTATAAATAAAAATAATAATTAAAAATATTAAACTAAAATAGCCTTGTTTTAGGAATTAATAATTTTCTTTTTTATAATTTTATAAATATTGCTTGTTTTTAATTAGAGGCAGGGTTGAATTTACTTATTTATAGTGATAAATATATTATAATATTAGTATTGTATTAAGGATATAATAGTCAATAAAAAAGTTTGTGCTTTTGATTTTCATATTGAAAGAGTGTTTTTGAATATTTTTAAGGATATAAATCAATTCCTATATTTAGAACTCTTTGAAATTCAAATCATAAAAAATAGGTAAAAGAAAATCAGAAAAGATTCACTAATTTACTACAATAATTTTAAATCAAAAATATTATTTCAAAAATACCTTTTTTTTTCCTCTAAAAAATTGGAATATACTCAATAGCCTCTTCTCCCTCCATTTTTTCATGCCTAGGAATGCGATCACAAGCACTTTCTCTCATAGTTCTTCACATGTTCCTTGCTGGGAGTGACACAACATAATTTTTTGAATGGGCACTGTTAGAAATGATAAGCAATCCGAGAGTAATGACCAGAGCACAAAAAGAAGTGAGGGAAGTCGGGAATGGCTGATGAATCAGGTCTTCGAGAAGTAAAGTACGTGAAGCTAATTATCAAAGAAACTCTAAGGTTACTTCCTCCTGTTGCATTGCTTCCAAGAGAATGCAGGCAAACTTGCAAGACTCAAGGATATGATATACATGAAAAAAAATAAAGCAATGATCAACGTATGGGCAATGGGAAGGGATCCAGGTTATTGGATTGAACCTGAGAAATTCTATCCAGAAGGTTCTTAACTTGTATATCTGATTACATTAGCACTGATTTTGAATTTCTTCCATTTGGAGCTTGAAGAAGGATGTGTCCTGGTCTGCTCCTGGGTACGACAACAGGCCGAGTTGCTACTTCCCATTTATTGTATCATTTTGATTAGGAACTTCCCAATGGATATGACCGAGGCTTTTAGTTCAGTTATTGGAAGAAAACATGATCTGATTGTGATTCCCATTCCATTCAATTCTTGAACCATCGGTGATGTAGTCCCAATAAATCAAAGTAGTTTAGAGGTAAGGTTTATTATGTCTTGGATAATTGATTAATCTCTTGATTCTGATAATTTGATCTATTTTACCTAGCTAAGATGGCTGATGGCTGATATCTACATAAGATCTTTTATGGTAAATTTTAGAACTTTTCAATGCTTAAATAAATATTATTTTTAGCTTTATATTTTATATTTTAGAGAAAAACTCATAAGTTTACTTGATTGTTAAGGACGTGGTTGACAATAATAAAAAAGTACCTGATTGTTGATTAGAACAATAAATTCATAAGTTTATGTTAAAGTACACCATATATTAAGTACCTGATTGTTCTATATGCAAAATAATTAAGTCCAAGTTCCCCATATAACAACCTAAGATTCTGCGATATGATATCAAAAGTCTAAACTCTAGAAGGATTATTTTTTAAAAATTAACTCATTAAGTTAAATGTTTTGGTGGAATAAACAATTTAAAAAAAATTAGTGAAATAAAATGTTTTTACATTATCATTTATTTAGCTCAACCGGTCGGTCAGTTCATTAATTTGTATGAACTGGTTGATCGTTTCAAATAAAAACCATAATTTTATGAATTCTTTCTTTTAAATATGTTTTATGAGTCAAAATATATATTTTTGTCCAACTTCTAAACTAAAAAATAAAGTCCAATTAGAATCTCAAAAAGTTATTGTTCACAGATTAATTGTCCTCTGTTTTTCAGTATCAATAATATAGTCGGGCTTGTGATAACGGGTGATTCTCAGCAGTTAGGTATGAATCTACCACAACTAGATGAGATTTGCCCTAAACAGATTATGTGGATGACCTATCATATGTATTTATGGACTAGCGGGACAGGTCTAGACACAAGAGGAGATATGGTCACGTTAAATCGGAATGATAGCTCAAAAGGACCATAAGTTTTGATCCAACCATTGGATCGCGCTCAAAATTTTACATGAGCTTCCGAAGACTGTTTTCCTTAGAATAACTCTAACCTTTGGATCTTTAGATTTCAAAAAACTCGCCTCAGTGCCATGGTTTTGGCTATTTTGTGATTTTCCTTATAAACCAATCGACTAATTTAACTGACCAATACGAACCGGTCGACCGGTTAGTCCTAAGTTTAATTGATGTCTTAATTATGAGCCACAACGTCAATCTTATTTTTATCGTGGTCCCCAACAATGACATTTAATTGATGTTGTTTTTCATAACTATGACATAAAAAAATGTGTTTTTTCACCAAAACTATGTGCTACTATATTAATTCACAATTTTTTTATTTTATATGCTAAATTCCCAATTTATCCACTCTAGAAGCAAGAATACTACTACTAATCATCAGAAGATAAGTATTTTACTACTAAATTCATAATATATAAAGCCTGAGCTAATGACTAGTCCTACTCCTAGCATTCCTTTGACTTTTTGTTGTAAAGGAATGATTGGGCCGACCACTTTCTTCACAATAAACAATAACACATATTGGATATACATCTAAAATATTTCAACTGAACAATATTAAAGTTTGAAGCATCAAGCATAGCATATACATTGATAGCTGCCCGTTGCGACGCTTATTCCACCACATAATTAATATTTTTTTTCTCAGAAGAAAGCATCAACGGCAGGATTCACAGCTACTCTTGATGTTAACTTGCTCCATTTGGGAGGGGAGAGATAAATTAAACAAGCTTTCTCTTTCTTTTTGGCTAAGCCCGACCCAGAAAATATGCTGCTGAGAAAATCTAGGATGCTCATCGAGTGAAAAGCATGTAGGACAGCTAAACACACGACTTTAATAATCCAAGAAAAGTAAACGCACTTATCAGTTATCACTAATATTAAGACTTTATTCAAGCTTCCGTTATCAAAGTTTTGTCCAGATACATTTACCTTTGATTAATCCCACATGGAAGATTTACAATGATACATGTAAAGAAAATTGTCAATGTCTTGATAGTTCTACAAACTTATAATTATATCGATAATTGAGAGAAAAATGTAAAAAACACAATTGAAAATGCAAGGTTTTTGTTTGTTTGTTTGAATCTGATTAAATTGTTAGTAATAGTGATAAAAACACAATTAAAAACTTAATAAATAGATAATGAGTTGCAACAAACAAACACACACACAGATCCGCTTAGAAATAGATTTAAAATATTATCCTTCTATTTTTTAATTTTAAAAAATGTCACCTATACAAAAATGGAAAATATACATTTTTATTTCATTCCTCCTTGTCTAACTTCCTTGCTCCGAATAGAGCAACTTTTGGGGTAAATTTCAAACCCTCTCGAAGTTTGATACCATCAATTAACACCCATAATCTCAAGAAACTTTGCATTCCCAAGATTTTATATCTAGGCGAGAGCTCAAACATTCTTCGTTGATTCTTTATAAGCATTAGGACTATAGATGGGTAGTTGATAGAAACAATATATAAACCTCACCGGACAACTTGAAATTTTACTTTTCAAGTTGTATTTATTTTGTAGGGTTTATTTGAATTTCTTGAGATGCTGTTGGGATGGATCATGGAGGAAATGCTAGCATCCTCTTCATCATTGCAGTATGGAAAGCTAGCGAAGGGCCACTGCCCCAGGGATGTTACGAGAACTCCACGGACGGGGACCATTTCATAGGTTGCAGTGCCGCTTGCAGAAAGCAGGACAAGAGGAGTGAGAAAAAAGGGTGGGCAGTGGGCATGGAGTCCCACTTTTTCAAGGCACCAACTCGAACCAGGCAAAGGCACCCTTGCAGTGGAGGGTGGAAGATGGTTGGATTTTGCAGTTTTGTGTTCGCTTTCTTTTCAGGCCCACCCTCGCCATTCTCTACTTGTTAATCACGCGCTGGAGAAAGGCCCTGCTATATTTCCAAATTAAGAAGAAGTTCAAGGACCACTTGGGCAGAGAGAGAGTCTATTTCAACATGCAGAGGTTTGCTTGTAGAGCTGCAGGGGCACCGCATTCCTTATCACTCGATGTGCATATAAGCTATAGGTACTAAAAAGCTCAAATAATACTCCAGTAAAGTATGAAGGACGTGATCTTACTCGAGTTTGAGTACTACTACGGTCCCATTTATTTTTAATTTTTTTTTGAAAGTAAATTTCAAAAAAATAAATTATTTTTTGATATTTGATAGTGTAATGAAAAATAAGTTGGAAAATATTTTCCAGTGTTTAGTTATGTCATTAAAAATGAGTTGGAAAATAACTTATTAATGTTTTATTTTTCTCAAGTTTATTAAAATAATGAGGAACAAATCTTACAAATTAAAAAGTTGAATGAGAATGAAATTGAAAAAAAATATAATTTTATAAATTATCTCAAATAAAATAAATAATAATCAAAATAATAAAGATCAAATCTAAAAAATAAAAAAAAATAAAAGATGAAGAAATTAAAATAATAATAATTAATATTTCATAAATTATTTCAAAAAAAATAAGTAACAATTAAAAGAATGAGGACCAAATTTGATAGATAAAAAATTTCAATAAAAAAATAATAAGGAAAAAGCAAATAACAATTATAAAAATAAGAACAAAGTTAATATAAAAATTAAATTTTAAGAGATGAAATTGAAAAATAAATATTCAAAACAAAATATATATAGTAATCAAAAGTTTGAGGACCAAATTTGATATAATCAGCAAATAATATGATATTTCTAAATCTTTCACAACTTCCGGAAAGTGTTTCTCGCCCAAATTTTTTAGAAAAATACTTTTCTAGAAACCAAGTCAAACATGTTCTTATTTGACAAACACGCCTTAAAAATATAAAAATCATTTTTTATATATATAACTAGCCAAACAATTTCTTATTTGATGAATGAGCTCAGCAAAGCCACCTGGAATAGGCTTTTTAGCCTGAGGCCCAAGTCTAGAAACGTAATTAGAATTAAAAATAAAAATTTAAAAATCACCATTCCAGCAATTTCTCTCTTCTCAATATTTTTCCGCTTACTCTATATTCTCTCTCAACACTAAAGAATTGAAACATGTGAAAACACATTTTGGATTGAAATACAAAATTCTACAACTTTAGGGACCATATAATACATAAACTCAAACTTCAAAGACTAAACTGAAGTCTCCACCTCTTTTCAATATTGGGCTCAGTTTCTTTTTCTTTCGCACTTTCTCTTCAAATTATTAATTTTTAACTACAACTTAATATTATATTTTAGAAATTTGATCACTATTCCTTGATACTCTGCATATGCAACAACATGTAAATTAAAAAATAAAACCATACTAATATAACTTAAAAAAGAATTGGATTGTAAGTAAATAAAGTTTAATAACAAAAAAAAAAAACACTATAGAAATAAATAGTCTACATGCACAACAATTGGAGCTGTCTCTTTTTCCCAAATCTTTTAATTTGTTCTTTATAACTATTATAAATGATTGTTGAAGAGACCCAAAAAGATGGACAGTGGATGGGCTTGGATCGGTGGGTTGCTTGGGAAATGGTTAGTCAGACCTACTTGAAGTCTTTGCTGGCCTTTTACGTGTTGTTCGAGACATGATCAAGCTGGGCTTGTATTTTGAGCTTGGTATTAGAGATTTTATTGTGCAAAACTTTAGACCTATTTCTGGGATTTGCTGAATTCCTGAGCTAAACATTGTCACTGCCGTGAAAGAGTACCGATACCATTTACAATTTATATATCGACGTTATTTATGAATTTAAAAAAAAAAACAAATCGATTGATTATCTCCATATCTTCAATACTAATATGTACAATCCACCTCACCTCTAATTATCGAAAAAACATAACGTTAAAGAAATTATTTTAAAAAAATTACTAGAACCTCAAAAAATAGGTTAATCTTTCTTTTTCTTAAATTTTTTGATTTATTAACTACGTAAAACCATGAATAACATAGAATAATTTTTTTAAAATATTTATAATTTATATAGTATATTATTAGAACTTTATTTTATCCATAGAAACTCTAAAAAGTTCTTAAAAAAATCAATAATATTAAAATATTTTTAAAAAAATCAAAGTTCAACAAATTATTAAGTTGTAGCTTTATTTTTTCATAATATTTTTTTGGTATTGTCTTTTAACTCTTTGGAGAAAATTATCCATAAATTTTTTATTGAAAATTTTTCCTAATTTAGATAATTTTAATATAGAATAAAGGTTCATAAAATTCTTATTCATGCCTATATTGTTTTTAATTTCTATTCACATTAGATATAATTGAAAATATATCTTTCAATGAAAAAGACTCATTCCAATGCTATTTTATCGTACTAAAAGTTAGTGTGGCCCTAAATAAAACTTTTTGTTCATATAATGCAGTTTACATATTTATACAATATAAGTGGAATATTATAATAAATAATGAAACAATTTTATTTTCCTTTTTTCTCTTAGTTTTTTCAAAAAAATATGAGAATTTTTTTATAACAACATAAAATAAGAAAAATATATATATTTCTCATTCTAATTTGATTTGCTTTGAATTTGATAAATAATTTATTGTATTTTGTGTTTGTAAGATACTAGACATGATTTGGTTGATCCGAAGCTTAAACTATTTCGAACTTAAAAAAATAGAGGAAATATTGATCCGACCTAACTCGATCAAAAAATTCGGTTAACCTATGACATAGTCGATCTAAGATAAAACACGGGTCAAATATCCATTGATTTTTTTTTTTTGTTGAAACGAGGTTACTTTGATTTTTTTTCTTAATTTGGATCAACCCAGGTTGATCCTTCCAAGTCGTAACTCGAGCCTTGTCTCAAATCGACTCTCGAGTATGATTTTTAAACTATGATAATAAGTATTTTTATTCTTATATTGCTTTGGATCAACCTGGGTTAACCATCCCAACTCATGGTTTGGGCTTTGCCTCAGTTAAACTTCTTAGTTGAGTTTTAAAATTATGACAATAACTATTTTTATCCTTATGTTGACTTGGGTCAATGATTAACCCGACCCATGACCCAAGTCTAGCCTTAGATCGACCCCCAAGTAGAGTTTTAAAATTATGATAATAATCATTTTAATTTTTATATTGACTTGTGTCAATTATCAACCCACTTCATAACCCGAACTTATTTCAGATTAACTATAATAATAATTATTTTATATTTACATTAGTCGAAGTTAATAATCAACTCTAACGAAGAACCGGACCTAGCCATTTTCTAGCATAAAAGAGCACTACCTAACTCTTATTTAAATATTATTTTTTGCACCACTTGTCAATTGGTCAAAACGTGATCCATCCCGGCACTAAAAAAGTCAGACACGCCTGTCATTTATCTGGACTCTAATTTTCTAGAAGACAACCCAAATTACTTGTCCAATAAAGAAAAATGACTTAACAATGATCCTTTAATGATCTCCCGCACAATATTGTCAGCAAATTAAGGATGCAAAATAAATTTAGAGATTGCATAAGTTACAAATTGAAATTGATTAGCACCTGAGCTAGTCATGACTCATGATGGTATCACTATATATATATATATATATATATATATATATATATAATGAAAGTTGACGTTTCTTTTTTGTTCTTGTTAGGTTTTGGCTATGTTCAAAAGGGAAAATGATACCAAGGTAGACTGTGTCAGTGTGACACAATAAGTTTTGCCCTCTTTCTCTTCACCTAACACAGTCACGCAAGAGAGCACGCAGGTTTTGCTTTGGCTTAGGATATAGAATATAGAATGCGATCAATCCATCTCTGCCTTGAAGCTAAAAAGAATATTGGATTAAGAAAAGGACAACAAGGTTAATTTGATGCAACCTGACTTCATCTACGATGGAGACAGTATTGGAGTAGGTATTATGATGAAGCAGGCAGATATATATATATATATATATATATATATATATATATATATATATATATATATATATATATATATATATATATATATTTGTCTTCCTTCCGATCGAAAATATGCATGTAATTAAAGTTTATTATATCTGTGTAGAAATCCAACATTAATCTTTAATACGCGTTTGTAGCTGATCTTATCCGATATATGCTTCTCTTAACACGTAAATTCTCTTTCACCTTATCTTCTGGTTTGCGTACTAAGCTCTAATATAGTTGACTTTAAGATCATGAATACATTTTATTCAATTTGTTGTTAAATAAATACATTAGACCTTTGCTTTTAATTTACTCTTGATTTTCCTTCTAGAGTTTATGCCAAACTTGCGTTTTAAGAGCTACGATTTGGGAATGGTTCTCATTAATTATATTTGAGAAATATTAGAGCCTGCTGGTGTTTTTCTTTTTTTGGGAGTGCTGCTGTATGTCATGAGGAAGTATATATGTAAAGTATGGCTTCGTGTTTTGAGGTTCTTCTATAGAACCCGAATCGAGTCATTAACAGTAATGATAAGTGACAGACTCCATAGATGTTGCCAAGCTCAAATAGACACTAGATTTTGACTGGTGGAAGGGTTTTACCTAGTGGCAATACATACCAGCATTGTAACAAAAAAAGGAAATAAAATATGACTTTTTCGCTATTAAAGATGAGTTAAGAGGCATAAGAACACGATATAAATTGAGAGAGGGATGATAATTACAAGTTAGTTAGGTTGGAAATATCACTATATATTCACTACCATCATCTAGCAACAGATTAGACGTTTCTTAGATCCTGAAATTTCTTAAAACAAATTAATTAATTACAAAAGATATCGAGAATCATCAGATTGCAATGTTCGTGCCTTTTGCTTTTAGCACGTCCAATGGAAAAGGCCCTTAATTGAGAGAGCAAAGCTAAACAAGCTGGTGGATAGCAAGATGAAATGAACGGTCCAGTTCTCTCTTGGAAAAGAAAATGCTAAATAATCACTAGTCGACCAACCATGTTAAAATAATTAATCTAATAGATCCCATACCAAACTATCAAAAGAAATGCATAAAAAAAAACAAGGGACACATGAAATAATATTCTAGTGAGATTTTGGTAAGCTGTGATGAATATTTAGATAGCTGTAAGTTTAGATAGAGCTTTCAACGTTTTCATCAAGGTCTTCGTGTGGGTTTCTATTGCAAGTCTCCCTCAGGATTTGCGTTTGGCTTAGCGTGAAGAGCTGGACTCCAATCCATCATTACACCACGTCAACCAACACCCTCTTTCTCTTTTAAACCATTCCCCCTACCCTTCCCTCCATCAAACCAAAATAAACCTGACTAAAGCCTAAAAGTCTCCCTTTCTTTCAAAAAAATGGAGGGTCTTATTCCTTTCGTGTACAGGGCTATAATACAATACAAGAACGGAAAAGAAGCTGGACCTCTGGGGTCGTGGTTCAACGAGTCACCTTCAGCTTCGTATATGCGACTTCCTGGCGATTCAGGTAGGTTTCAGACGTCCGATATAAGAATCTTTGGATCCGACTATGGCTTCTCTACCTCTTCAACATCTTCATCTAATATGAATTCTTCTACCACTCAAATTATTGTTTCTACTGGAGCTCAATCTCCTCTTAATTGTCGCTTGACTTCACGCCGTGTCGCTACAAAATCATGATCAAATCATGATCAACACCATTAGAAGTATATGTTACAGTACGTGCGACATGCCGGAAGAAAGCCCAAGGCATGGAGCTAGCTTATCAGAAATGTTGGTTGTGCAGGTAATTGTATGTAGAGACTTTGTGTATCGTAATTCTATTTGATGCATGGTTTGGATGATGATAATAATAAGCGTGTGGAAAACCGAAGGGGCCGCACACAGCTTTGTGTTATTAGTGATAAAAGATCTGGGCATGTGAAAAACCAAAGGGGCACACATGCTTTGTATTAATCAATTACCGATTATGTAATTATTGAATTGTAATGTTTGGAAAGGGTTTATGTTTCTGAATCGTATTGTTTCAGAGACGTCAATCACTTTATGTTCGACATAAGTTCTTCAATCTACCTTCGTGTTGAAAAATAAAAAACAAATTCTACTCTCTCGAGTCTCGAATTTAATGGCATGCAGCCAAGAAAAAAACGATATCGTGATAGTCAGTATGTTTTTTATATGGCAGGAGCCTAGCCGGCCCAGCTGGCTGGTTCTTCATCATCCATCACGATTGAAAACCACGGCTGCCACCAAGTCCGAATATTTTCCTCTTAATTAATACCTAATAGACCACTACAGACAACCGACGAACAAAAAGGAAGGATCCTGGAGAGTAATAACCCTCCCCATTACGTTATAATTATAATTGAGAAAATTGGAGGCACCCCTTTTGCAGTTTTAACCTGTTCCACTGAGTACTATTAACTCACAGATGCTGAACCAAATGTGCTGTGGGCATGGACAGATTAAGTAGTACTTTACTATTTAAGGATATGAAAGACATAATCGATCTTATGAAATATCCATTCTTAAGATTATCTAAAAAAGTTTGATTAATATATAATCCAAGAACATCCCTATAAATCGAATGAAAATAAAAGGTGGGAATCATATTTTAATTATATATAATCAAGGACATATTTTTATATTTCTTGTCCAGCTCATTAGAAGGTCTAATTAATAATTTTTTAAGAGTGGTATTTACTGTTTCAACATTATAAATTATTTTTAAAAAAGTAGCTTTCCAATATTAAATTATGTTTCTGGAAGCTTTCTAAGATTTTATCCGGAATGGTTAAAATGTGTAAAAGTTGCTGCAAAATGGGTTTTGCCGGCAGTGGAACTGTGCAAAATCGGGTGG
This sequence comes from Populus trichocarpa, assembly GCF_000002775.5. Classification (NCBI taxonomy): domain Eukaryota; kingdom Viridiplantae; phylum Streptophyta; class Magnoliopsida; order Malpighiales; family Salicaceae; genus Populus; species Populus trichocarpa. The sequence goes on from NC_037290.2 coordinate 6,881,485, forward strand.
AGCAACTGGGAGAGGTGGTGCAGAAACTGCGGGTCTTCTATAAGGATATTACAAAAAAAAATTGTTAAAAAACCTCGGTATTTTATTTTCACTGCGAACGCTCATAATTTATTATGAATTCACATAATAATAATTTTTTTTAACCATTCAAAGTTACCCTTAAAAGTTATTTTCATTTAATTACTCTAAGATATTTTTGTTTTTAACTTTATTTAAAAAATTAGATTGACTGAATTGCCCCTAAAACCAAATTTCCTCAGTAATTTAAGTTAAAAATAATTTTAATCAAACAAACTTAATTTAAATTAATTTACAAAAACCAAACATAATTTAAATGAATTTGATAGGATGACTGGTTGGATCTGACAACAGTCTATGCGTACTCTCTCCCTTTTTTCGATCCACTGGTTAGATATAAACTATTGTTCACTGATGAAACCCAGGACTAACTCCCGAGGAAGAGTTGTTATGTACTCCATCTAACTAATGATAAACATTAAATGGACACGTGCCAGTTATTTATTTATAGATTTGAACAAAATAAATTTTTAACAGGAAATACCATACAAGTACACAGGACTTGGTCAGCAAATTTGAAAGAGTTCAGTGACCGATCGAGAAACCATGGATCATCCATTATTTCACCAAATGCTTGAAGTCTGTGAAATGTCAATAGAAATTATATTAGACTTTGAACCAAAAAAAATAAATTATATTACATACTAGCTTGGGATTTATCTTGCCTGGGGCATTACTTTGTTTTTCATTTGAAGTCTGACGAACAATAGTGATGTTGTTACTTCGGAGTTGTTTTTTATTTTTTAGAACTTTCAACTAGAGGACTCTAAGTGGATTACTAGATAAGTGGCTGCGCTTTATTATGGACTAAGTCGATTTCTTTCGTAACTTAAAAACAAGATGTTAAAGCACTACTAACATGATTTCAAGCAAAAAAAAATTTATAACTTGAGTTATAAAATTTAATGTCAATGAATAAAGAGAAATTGAAGAATGAAAAAAAAACTCCAACTCAATCTAAGTTGGTATCGCAAACTTATAACTTATATTATAAGGTCAAGATATCTTCATAGAAAGTATATATAAAAAAATAATGTTTAATAAAATAAAAGTAGAAGGTAAAAATCGAGAAAGAAAATAGGTGTACAAAAGATTAAAAAAGAAGACTGATGTCAACTCGAGCTTACATCTCATACTCATGATCCGGGTCATGAGACGGGGTTGACCGCATTAAAAAAAATAACAAATCTCAATCCTCGACAATAAAATGCTATAGGTTGAAAGTCAAAAAAGAAAATTAATTTTTAAAAAGACAATTAAAAAAATGAGAAACAAGTTTGATATAAAAATTTAAGTGATAATAATAAAATGATGTAAAAGCTCTGAGTCAGTCCGAGCTAGCATGACAAATATATGACCCGAACTACAAGGTCAGGATATCATCATAGAAAGAAAAATGAAAAAAAAATAAAAAAGTTTAATCTTAAATAAACTCAATGTTTAATGATAAAATTAGAAAAAAAAAATCGATAGAAAAAAAAACCATAAAAAAGACCAAAAAGCCTCTTAATATTAGCTATATATTTTATTTTCGCTTAAAGAGTACTTTAGTACTTACATTGTGCTAAGAAGGATAAAAATTAAAAAATGCCCTTGTCCAAACAGCTAAAGAAATTCAACTTTTAAGGGTATTTCAAACATTACACTATGAAAAAAATGTTAAAAGACTTTTCTACCCCCATTATCTTGCAATAGCAAATGTGTCTCATAAAAAAACTCATATTACCCTTTGGATCATGCTATAAGATTTAAATTTGTGGAGGGAAAAATGATAATTTCATTGTGTAAGTTCACAAATGAACTATGAGAGTCTATAGTAAAACATTAATCAAGTTTAATTTTTTTTTTATGTTAAGAAAATGTTTGGAAGAACTTATCGATAATGATGATTATGATGTTGACAACAATAAAAAAAAGTACATCAAGCACAAAACAACACATAATTTTGTTGAATAGGATTATCATACCAAAACTCTAATTCAATATTTTATTGTTGAATATTTTCTCTTCAAGTAGTCTTTAAAATACAAATTAAACAACTCTATTTATACTATTTCTAAGCCTAAACTGAAAAAAAAAGAATTTCTTAAACTGAAAAAAAAGGAAAATATTAGGAAAAATAAAATTCCTAAACTAAATAGTAAGAATATAAACACAATAAACCAAAATATTTTTCTAAACTAAATAGAAATAAAAACAATTAAGAAAACAAATATTTTCATTTAAAATACTTCTACAATAGTCTTTTTGGGTTAGAAAGAACTTATTCTTGAGTTCAAACCTCTTTTTCTTATTCGCTTCAGGTATATAATAATTTGAGATATCAACTTCAATCCCTTCATGTTAATATTTGTATAAGAAATATTAATTGATGAATTATTTCTCTTCCATTAACTTCTAGAGTTATGAATTAGAAACCTTAAACTTGCTTCATCGACATATGTTGTATCCATATAGTCCTAGAACAAACCTATATTTGTGATAATAGTATGCTTGTACTCAAAAGGATCTGTATATCCTAAATCAATAAAAAAAAAATTATTGAGCACCTTTTATATATTCTTCTTGCATTCAACCTTTAACTTATCAAGTAAGGGCACTATTAATGACATCATCACAACTATTATTTTTATTGTTTATGTTATTATTATCATCATATATAATCATAATCATCGAAATAAACATAATAAATTGTTGGAGAATATCAATTAACATCTATCTCATCATAAACATCTATCATGTCATAAATGAGATCATCAAAATTAATCCACTATGGATGACATCATCACTACTATTATTGCCATTATTTATGTTATCATTATCAACATATATCATCATCATCATCAAAATAAATGTAATAAATTGGTGAAGAAATCAATTTACATTTATCTCATCATAAATATAATCACCAAAATCTTTATGATCAATATTCATCTTGATCAAGAAGTTGTGTCCTTTGTTCTTTCCTCTATAGTGGTTCTCAAAACTGTTCATGGATGATCACTTTTCTCTCAATCCTTCAATTTTATCTTTTTAATCTTTGCCGATTAACAAGATAATTCTTCAACATACCTCTGTAATTTTATCATCGATAACTAATAGATCAATTTCACAATTTATCTATGAATGTTTTCTATCACTAGTTCCTGAATGTCTCTTTCCTGAGAGGGAATCGTCTTATCCTCTTCTACATTAGCACATCCTATTTTGCGATCATTTCTTCCAGTCATGGTTATTCAATAACACACAATAACTAACCATCAGGAATAGTTAGGCTCTTATACCAATTAATGTAGATAGAAACAACACGATAAAGATATCAAACACAAAACAGCACAGAATTCTACCGAATAGCGTCACCACACAAAACTTTAATTCAAAATTTTATAATTAGTGAATATTTTCTTTTCAAGTATTTTTTTAAAATGCAAATTAAACAATCCTATTTATACTAGTATTGTGTCTAAACTGAATAAGAAAAAAAAAGAATAAAAATATAAGATTTCTAAACTAAATAGTAAAAGTAAAAGTAAAAGTAAAAACATAAAATTAATTTTCTAAGCTAAATAAGAATTAAAACAATTAGGAAAACAAATAACTCATCTAAAAACTCTCCTGCATAAATCAGTCGTGCGCTTAAATTAAGAGGTTATATAGCTAGTAACTATTTAATTAGGAATGAAAGATTAGAATTAGAGTTCGGATTTTTAGTTTAGTCACAAGACTCACAACAGAGGATTCAGGCTCAAGTCGTTATATAGGATCCAGTAATAGACCAGTATAGGCCAATTTTGTTGGGAAAAAAAAAATTAAAGTATAGTAGAAAACATCTCACTTATATATTATATTATATCACTATCTTGAAAGAGAAAGTTTATGGACTCAGATTACAGTAATTTTAATACATATATTTATATTAATATAAGGTTAGTACTTATAGGGATCGATTTACGGTTGTTTGTAATTTTAATAATAGTTGTTTTTAAAAATATTTTCTATTTAAAAATACTTTTAAATAATATTTTTTATTTAAAAAAAAATATTTTTAACATCAATAAATAATCTGAAAATATAAAAAAATTAATTTTAAATAAAAAAATTTAAATTTTCATAAAATACTATTTGAAGTACAATTCCAAATAATATGTTAAAAATACCAATATTTTTAATGTTTTACACGCTTTCACTTAGATTGAGGAACTAAAATGATTATTTAAATTTAGACTTTAAAATTAATTTCAATAATTTTTCTTGACCCTCTTAGGCATCAAAAGACAAACTCAAAATCATAAGAGCATTTCTATAAGTTGTAGCAAAAGTGTGGATGCGCGATGAATCATCTAGGTAGATTAATTTTTAAGTTCCAAAAAAGATTTGCACACAAGATCGTGGGGATTTGGTTGATATGCGAAAGATATCCTCCTATCGAGTTCATAATCTTTTTCGATGGAATATCAATATGTGGTGAAACCTGAAAAAAGACAAAATAAAAACTTGGTTACTCAGATTTTAGTAAGACCCCATCTGCGGGAATTAAAAATAGATAGGAAAGTAATGTATTGAACATTTAATTTAAGATTTTGAAGACTTTTTGCGTACTTTTAGATAGTGGATCCTTCCTTTTTGGGGAGCCAAAAGCCTGGCTGAATTCTGAACTCTCCTCTTAGTTCAGAAACTATCACTCTCAACGTACAAGCATTTTCTGCAATTTGAATTCCTTGGTTTCTATGTGAACGGCATTCATCTTCTAGATTTGAAAATTGTTTTACTAATAGGAAGATATATAAGAAGATTATCAGATTCAGATTGAAATCGCACGAGAGGAGCCTACGGTTAGTATTTCCCTTGGCAAGAAATGTGGAAAGCTGATATTATTAGCGCAGGATGCAGTAGTTATTATTACTTGGCCACTACTGTTCAATCGACCTTGAAGTCCTTCCAGGCGCAATGATCAGGATACATATGGCTGCTGTCTTCCTCAGGACCTAATTTATGTTAGATCACTGTCCTTTCCAACAGGATAGGAAGCTTTTTCGTACTGTTGACGCATCAACTGCCATTGAGAAAGGAACCAGTATGAAGTGAAACCAATGAAATTTGCTCACTTTGGAATTGTTGGTTAGGGAACAGCGCCCTGGGATGATAAACAAGATTAGTTTAATTACTTTGGATCTCGAAACCATGAGCCGACATGGAAAACAACTCATGCAAAGTACGTAATAACACTTGAATATCAAACACAATTTATTCCACCGATGTTGAAACAAGATTACTGATTGAGAACCGTTCGAGATTAATTCCACTCATGATTTCGACACAAGCTAATGCATGCTCACTGTAAATTTCCATGAGTTATATATATATATATATATATATATATGAGCTGTGAGGTGGGAATATGCATGTGCCTCCTTCTTTAACAAGGGAGTGATCCTCAAGCACGACAATCACCATTTTCGTTTCTAAAACATTGAACTCATTACATATATATCTTCCTAAGAAAATGCTACCCATTTTGAGAAAACCTAAACTAGCATTGTACAACGCAAGAACTTGGACAGATGTCCCCTGTTTTGCGCATTACGAATAACGTCACTCTTGGGTCTTAATTAATTGAAAGACAAAATTGTCCATCCCTCGTATCCAATCAGGAAAGAGGACTAGCTTGACCAGTTGTGTCTTTACACTATCACAAGTCCTATTCAGTATATTAGAATATCGAAACATGTAGTAGGAGTGTGTACCATAGTTTATTATCAGGCTTTGCCTCCCTATTGTGCTTTCTGCATCTATAGACCAAGGCTTGTCGATGGAGAAGAGCATCCTATCAATGTTGATTCTTATGGTTACACTGTTATTATGTTCCTGGAGTGCCACAGCCCTGCAGCATTGTGGGAATTGTGGCCTTACTCCGGTGCCATTTCCACTAAGCACTGGGCCAGATTGTGGCAACCAACAGTACAAGCTCAGGTGTTCTTTTGGAAAATTATGGTTTGATGCTCTAAATGGATCATCCTACTTGATCGCGTCCATTAACCCAGTACTCCGACGGATAGTTATTAGACCTGCAAGCTTAGCAAATAAGATTTGCATCTCAAGTGATTTTCATAGCCAAGGAATCCAGCTCAATCAAAATCTTCCCTTTAGCATCACTAATAGTAACACAATCTTGTTGCTTAATTGTAAAAATGAAATTTTGCACTTGAAACCACCCATAGATTGTGCACCTGGTAGCATTTGTCATAACTATATTCAAGGGAACGCTGCAGCCTGTGCTAGTGCACCATTGTGTTGTACATTCAAGTCTAGTACAGGCTTACAGAGTGCATATATGATTAAGGTCTATGATGGAGGGTGTGCAGCATATCAGAGCTTTGTCAACTTGGATGTTAAGAAGGTGGGAATGATCAAGAAATGGCCTGAGCCTGGTGTGGAGATCGAATGGGCGTTGCCGGAGGAGCCAATTTGCAAGATCCCAGTAGACTGCAAGGACTTATTGTACTCAAAATGTCTGCCTGATCCAATCAGCTTAGGGCAGAAAAGGTGCTTCTGTGATGCTGGGTTTAAATGGGACCCCATCAACGGATTGTGTCAAAGTGAGTTTAATCTTTAAATTTTCTGGCCGTTCTTGTTTTGCTTTTCTTCAAAAACTAAAGGGTGTTTTCCGGTCAATCTCACTCTTACCATTTATAATCTTCTCCTTTCGTAGATTTGAAGTGTCTTCCTGGAAAAGTTTGCAAAAAAAGAAAGAAAAAGACAGTGGTCTTTGCAGGTACGTTATAGCTCCCATTAAGTGAGTACTGATCTTAGTTTTTTTATAAAAAAAAAATCAGAATTAAGCTGCACGCACAACCTCCAAATCAAGTTTTTGCTTTAGCAGTTTTGCTCCATAGTGTTTCCATGTCAAATACGTGCATTATCCATAGAGTAGTTGAATATTTCATATAATGGTGTAAATATATTAAGTAACAACAATGATTTCTTTTCATTTATATGAATAAGTAACCGCAATGATATTTTCCTCGTTGGTTGATTGGTTCGTCTTTTAAATCATTTCAGGTGCAGCCGTTGGAGCGGTTGCAGTCCTAGTCATGGTCCTAGGTGGTGGTCTATTCCTCAAGAAGCAAAATCGGTCAAAAAGAGCACAAAAGAATTTGATAAAAGAGCGAAAAGAGATGTTAAATGCCAAACATAGTGGAAAATCAGCCAGAATCTTTACGGGAAAGGAGATAACAAAAGCAACCAACAATTTCTCCAAAGACAACCTCATCGGTGCAGGTGGCTTTGGTGAGGTCTTCAAGGGCATTCTTGATGATGGAACTGTAACAGCTATCAAGCGAGCCAAGCTTGGAAACACCAAAGGCATCGATCAAGTTATTAACGAGGTTCGAATTCTTTGCCAGGTCAATCACAGAAGCCTTGTAAGACTCCTGGGTTGTTGTGTCGAGCTTGAGCAACCTATCATGATTTATGAGTATATCCCTAATGGAACCCTCTTTGATCACCTTCACTGTCACCATTCTGGCAAGTGGACTTCACTCAGCTGGCAACTAAGGCTCCGCATTGCATATCAAACTGCAGAAGGTCTAACCTATCTTCACTCTGCAGCCGTGCCTCCCATTTACCATCGTGATGTGAAGTCCAGCAACATTTTACTTGATGAAAGACTCAATGCCAAAGTTTCTGACTTCGGGCTTTCTAGGCTGGTGGAGGCAAGTGAAAACAATGATAGCCATATCTTCACTTGTGCTCAGGGGACCCTTGGTTATCTTGACCCAGAATATTACCGTAACTTTCAGCTTACTGATAAAAGTGATGTTTATAGCTTTGGAGTTGTTCTACTGGAGGTATTGACATCAAAGAAGGCTATTGATTTTAACCGAGAAGAAGAAAATGTGAATTTGGTGGTGTATATAAAGAACGTGATTGAGGAAGATAGACTGATGGAAGTCATTGATCCAGTGCTTAAGGAAGGTGCTAGCAAGCTGGAACTGGAAACAATGAAAGCATTGGGATCCCTGGCAGCAGCTTGTTTGCATGACAAGAGGCAGAATCGACCTTCAATGAAAGAAGTTGCAGATGAGATCGAATACATCATTAGTATTGAAGCAGGAAAGGTTTCTAAAACCTAGCTAGTTGTATGAGTTATATAGTATAGCCAATCAATAAGCGCTTCAAAGAATTTTGGTATTGGTGGCTTCTTGTTTAACTGCAGAAAAATCCTCCTTATTTCAGTACGTAATAGCAAAGCAGAATTTGTGCCTTAGGGTTCTATTCTCTTCATCTCTTGGAAAATCCCTCTTCTTTTTTTTTGTAATTGTCTGTCTTACATCCAAGAAATAAGCATAAATCACCCTGTTATTCTCCAGATTTGACCCAGCTACTCCCAAGATCACCATGTCTGTACGTGCACCTAAGATTTTACTGATAAAATCGTAGCTCTTTCATCTCTTTTCTCAATTATTTTATAATCGAATCTTAACTAATCAATAAAATTAGGATCAAGTTATAGAAAAAAAATTAACTAACAAATCAAAGTAAAACTAGAATACAACTATGAAATTTAATTAATTATAAGTTTTGATGTACAAAGCTATAATTTAATAATATAAAGACAAGATTTTGTTTTAATTTCCTTAAAACAAGATTATAAGAAATTGTTTTAATTTGATTAATATTCCTGATATTCACATAACTTAGATTATTATTTATATAAGAAAATAAATTTGAATACTAATTATAAGATTTTAAAAAATTAAAAAAAAAAAACCACAATTCAGGTCATAGACTCGACTTGGTCGAATAAGTTGGTTTTATTTCAATTAGATAAAAAAATATAGAAAATGATATTAGATAAATCAAATTTGTAACAACCCAGTTTGAAAACCTTATAAAGCTTGAACCCATCAAAAACATGGTGTGTGTGTGTGTCTCGTTGAGATTGATATCCATTTCTTATTTGTCTTTGGTTGATATTTTGGATCATAGGACTTGTCCTTCCAAAAGACCTTGTTTTTATAGGTTTTAGTTGTCTTTCCATGTGCCTTTAATGTCGATTACCTTTCATTTGATATCTTTGGGGTTGAGACATTGTACATTGTTGAGGCACACTCCTCCTCACATTGTTGTTGATGAATGAGGGTCCAACATTTCTTCTATCATCATTTTTTCAATGTGGTTTCTTCTAACTTGGTGTTTTTGAAAGTAAAGTCTTTCTTGCCTTTGCTATTAGTTCCTCCTTTTTAAGTTGCCTTTCAATTGTTGATTATGGAATTGAGGTTTTGCTTGTCCATGACTTGTGTTCCTTCTTTGTTGGAACCTTTTCATTACTCCTTCATTCCTAGAATTCCTGAAAGAAGTATTTTTAAGTACCCTTTTAACATTTAGTCCTTATTTGTTAGGCATTGTACCTTTCGGTAAACACATCATATTTTTAGAAATATTATTTTTATTTAATCTATATTTATGCGATAAATAGCCTTTCTTGTTGAAAAATGACATAGAAAAACAACTATACATGATAGATTGGTTAACATGCACATTGGATTTTTGTTTTTCTACACAATTGAAACCTAAACCACTTTTATGTAGGCTCTTGTTTTGTCCTCCTAACAAAACATCCAAGTTATCTCTACCTTGAGTAAACTTTGCTCAAGTTGAAGTTGTGTCTTCAAATTGTTTTCTAAAAGCATCATTTTCATTTTTCAAACCATCTAATGATGAGAAACAACTAGCAACATCATATAATGATTCGTTTACTTGTGTTAATCTATCATGTTTTTTAAGCAAATCATTATTTTTATTTTTTAAAATTTTGTGCATCTTTTCCAAGTTTTTATTAGTGTTTCTATATATCTTGTTCTTTTTATGTAAGGTTTCACATAAGGTAATCAAGTCATCAAAATTCATATCAGCATCGTCATTTTGTTCAATGGAGTTTGATCTAAGTGAGTCTATATTATCTTCTTCATATACTATTGTCCTAAGAAATTTAAGGTCACCAAAGTCTATGATCTTTAACACTAAGAAGGTTGAGTCATATAGTAAGAATATAGGCACTAATATAGGCTCTAATACCAATTGTGGGACCCTTAAGGAATAGCCTGAGTGAACCAAAAAGGAGGGTGAATTAAGTATGAAAGGTTATCCCTCAAGGTTCCAATAATTAAATTATTAAATAGCCCTTAATTGAACCTGGTTGTAAAAAAACAAAATTAAAAGACAAAAGCATCCTTGGACGCTAGCAAAAGATTTTTTTTGCTATAAAAGGTAATTAAGTTATTTCACTGTGAAAAAATATAAAAAGATTAATTCTCCCCTGATTAAATTTGATAAATGCCAAATGAACCTCATAAAAAAACCATCCCCCCCCCCCCCCCATTTGCACTTCCTTAGCTAATACTAGGGCAATATCATCATTATAGTGTAGTAATCCACAGTGCAATGAGTTTTAACACACAATGTTTTACTAAGCCCTTTTAGTTTTCTTAATAATTATAATTGTCATATTTATAGGGTTTTGAATGCGAAATATGAGAGAAATTTAAAAAAAAAATCTATAATAAGTGCATTTTAAAACAAATTATAAATTGCATTGCAGGATTGATATTGGAAAGTGATGATGTTCCAAAATTTATTATGCTTAGAAATGAGGGTTTTTTTAGTGTTTAGATAGAGGATGATCACACGTTCATGTTAATTTTCCTTTCTTCAGAGTTCAAGAAGTTGATGATTAGTGATAAAAGACCCAAAACCTGCAAAACAATCCTTTTTAGTAAGATTTAGGAACCCTTCATTGATAAAGTCAATGACTTTTAATATGGACGTTAACAAAAGATTTTTTTTGCTTTAAAGGGTAATTAAGTCATTTCATAGTGAAAACTATGAGAAAACTGATTCTCCCATGATTAATTTGATAAATGCCAAATGAATCTCACAAAAAGACCACTCCCCCCCCCCCCTAATTAGCACTTCATTGGCTAATACTAAGGCAAAATCATTATTACAGTGTAGTAATTCATAGCGCAATGAGTTTTGATACATTTTTACTGAGCCCCTTTAGTTTTCTTAATAATTATAATTGTCATATTATAGAGTTTTGAATGTGAAATATGAGAGAAAATTAAAAAAAAAAAGACGTCTATAATAAGTGCATTTTAAAACAAATTATAGGCCCCGTTTGTTTGCTGGAAAGTAGTTTTCTTTTGGAAAGTGAATTCCGGGAAAGTATTTTTCGATGTTTGGTAGTGTGATGGAAAATAAGTTGAAAAACACTTTTCAGTGTTTGGTTATGTCATGGAAAATGAGCTGAAAATAACTTATTAATGTTTTATTTTTCTCAAGTTTATTAAAATAATGAGGAACAAATCTTACAAATTAAAAAGTTGAAAGAGAATGAAATTGGAAAAAAAAATATAATTTCATAAATTATCTCAAATAAAATAAATAATAATCAAAATAATAGAGATCAAATCTAAAAAATTAAAAAAAAATGAAAGGTGAAGAAATTAAAATAATAATAATTAACATTTCATAAATTATTTCAAATAAAATAAGTAACAATCAAAAGAATGAGGACCAAATTTGATAGATAAAAAATTTCAATAAAAAAATGATAAGGAAAAAACAAATAGCAATTATAAAAATAAGGACCAAAATTAATATAAAAATTAAATTTTAAGAGATGGAATTAAAAAATAAATATTCAAAACAAATTATATATAGCAATCAAAAGTTTGAGGATCAAATTTGATATAATCAGCAAATAATGACATTTCTAAATTTTTCACAACTTCCGGAAAGTGTTTTCCGCCCAAATTTTCCAGGAAAACACTTTTTTAAAAACCAAGCCAAATTTTCCTTTGACTGGAAAGTGTTTTCCGTTGACCAACTTTTCTAATGGCAAACAAACACATGAAAGTTTGGAAAGTGGTTTCCCGGAAACCACTTTTCGGAAAACAAACACAGCCAAAAGGGAAAACACTTTTCTGGAAACCAAACCAAATTTTTCTTTGACTAGAAAGTGTTTTCCGTTGACCGGAAAGTGTTTCCGTTGACTGGAAAGTGTTTTTCGTTGACCAGAAAGTGTTTTTCGTTGACCAACTTTTCTAATGGCAAACAAACACATGAAAGTTTGGAAAGTGATTTCCCGGAAAGTGAATTCCGGGAAACAAACATGGCCATAAATTGCACTGCAGGATTGATATTAGAAAGTGATGATGTTTAAAATCTATTATGCTCGGAAATGAGAATTTTTTAAGTGTTTAATTAGATAGAGGGTGATCACACGTTCACGTTAATGTTCCTTTCTCCAGAGTTCAAGAAATTGATGATTGGTGATAAAAGACCCGGAACTTACAAAATAATCCCTTTTTATGAGATTTAGGAACCTTTTATTAATAAAGTTAGTGACTTTTAATAAGGAATTGCAAAAATTGAGAGAATGAACTTTAAATTCTTAAGAATAAAAGTGTTTTTTCTTAATTATGTATGATTAATATTCTATAAAATAAGAGCATGAATAAAGAATTAGAAAAGTGTGAACCTTTTACATGAATAGTTCAAATAGTATATATAACCTTTGAATTTTGTCATGGTACTTGAATGAAGGGTTGAAGTATTATTTATTCCTGATAGCATTACCAAGGGATAGATATCTCTTACATAAAATTAATGTTAATGGAATTATGGTAGGCTATTTGGAGACTTTTATGCACTTATAGATATAGGGTGATGATTATTCTTGACTTTTACTATTTTATGTTAAAAGACATGAGAATAAACAACAAATTCATGTGACCCAACATGAAACCTAAAAAAATTATAAACTCTATATGTATTCAACTTAGAATGACTCCAAACCCAAGGGTCATGAGTGTAGTACCTTGTCAGATCCATACACATTTGGGCTCAGCATGTACATAGTTGAACTCAAGGCATTAGGGTTTGGCGTCTTACTAGACCCACAAGCAATTGGGCTTCGCGCGAAACTGAACACAAGGATGTTGGGTTTGTCACCTTCTCAGGCCCACAGGTACTTGGGCTAAGCGCGTGGCATAATCCAATGATGTTTGGGTTTGGCACCATGCCAAACTCACATGTACATGGACTCAATATGTAGCTAAGTCTAAGGATGTTGGGTCTGACGCCTTTTCAGACCCACATGCACTTAGATTCAGTGCATAGCCAAATCTAAAGATGTTTGGGTATGGCATATCGCTAGATTTACAAGTACTTGGGTTCAGCTCATTGATGAATCCAATGATATTAATGTCAGACCCACATGATCTTAGACCTAGTACATAGTTGAAACCAATGAGTGTAGCACTATATGTATTCAACTTAGAATGACTCCAAACCCAAGGGGTAGCACCTTGTCAGATCTATACACACTTGAGCTCATCACGTAGCTGAACTTAAGGCAATAGGGTTTGGTGTCTTACTAGACCCACAAGCAATTAGGCTTCGCGCAAAGCTGAACATAAGGATGTTGGGTTTGTCACCTTTCCAGACCCACAAGTACTTGGGTTAAGCACGTGGCATAATCCAATGATGTTTGGGTTTGACATCATATCAAACTCACATGTACATGGACTCAACACGTAGCCAAGTCTAAGGATATTAGGTCTGACGCCTTTTCAGACCCACATGCACTTAGATTCAGTGCATAGCCAAATCTAAAGATGTTTCGGTCTAGCATATCGCTAGACCTACATGTACTTGGACTCAACTCATAGATGAATCCAAGGGTATTAATGCTAGACTCACATAATCTTAGACCAGTACATAGTTGAAACCAATGATGTTGGATCTGTCATCTTACCAAACTCATATGTTATTGGACTCAACACATAGTTAAATCTATAAAAATTGAGTATGACATCTTATTAAGTTCATGTGTACTTGAACTCGGCATGCAGTTAAACTCAAGGATATTAGACTTGAAAGTAGGCTAGACTCATATCATCTGGACTTAACATTCTACCAAGTTTAATACGTTTAAGTTATTACCTTGCTTTTGGTTTTTTTTAATAATTCACTTTTAAGCAAACATGTAAAAAAAAAAATTGATGCATTAGAAAATCTTACCGAAGAGGAGGCTAAGTAACACAGAGGAAAAACTATTGGAACAAACCTAAATCAATATACAATATTGTGTTTGGATTCAGATTTTAGAATATTAGTTTAGTTGTCCTTTCTATTCTTAACTCTTAAAACTAGGATCAGTTGAGTTAGGATAAAACTCACGATACTAATTTCTCTGTTTTTTAGAACTAGAACATGAAGTGTTTAAAACAAGGTCTCTTATAACTTTTTTTTTTTTTTAAAAAAAAAAAGAAAAATAACTTGGCACAAAAATAATATTTTGAAAATTCTGTCGTTAAGTTAAAGAGACGAGAAAAAAAAACACAGAGGAGAAGCAAGTCGGCGACTGTCAAAAGCCTTGCTCTATGCGAACGCGATCTCGTTTCTTGATTTGGAGAAAGCAAACAGCGTCTCATTCAAGATTTCTAATTTCTCTCGCCACTGTTTCCCCTTTTCTTGTACAATATATATATAGTCTCCATTACCGTCATAGCCAATCACAGCACCAGCCAGCCATTGATCTACCATTGCCAACTGTAAAGTTCGAATCAACAGAGTACGTTTTCTTCACTTCTCTCGCTTTTAGATCAATCTATAGTCCCTTTTTTTCCCTTTTTTTTTCTTTTTATTTTGTTAAACCACATCAAGCATGTTCACTGTATTTGGGTTTTAATAAAGGAACTTGTTGTCTCTCGTTATTTTGGTGATCGAATCCATCCAAATCTTTCCTCTTGTGATATTTGTTGGTTTGAACTAATCAAATGATTCCATTTCATCCCAATTTTTTATTTTGAAAATCCAGGAGAAGAGGATCTAGGTTGAGAGCTTAACAAAATGAAGGCACTCATTCTTGTTGGAGGATTTGGGACTCGTTTGAGGCCTTTAACCCTCAGTGTACCGAAGCCGCTGGTTGATTTTGCTAACAAACCCATGATACTGCATCAGGTATTACTTGATAAATTTCATAGTAAGGGTTATTTAAATAGGACTTAGGAGTATCTACTGCTCTGTATCCCGAAATCCCACCCCCACGTAACTAATGAGTATGCATGTATGTATTGATTGAAATTTGATTCTTCTTTACAGAAAAAAAGTAAATTGTTACTTCAAGATTGCTTCTTGCCATTGGCTAATCTACTATTTATTAGTGAATTTACTGTTTTGAATTTCATTTTTTGAGACTGAGCAACTTCCCTGGCCATGGTTATCTATTTAATTGTTCTGTACCTGATAAGCAGTGCATGCCAGCTACGTGTAAAATGCATTATTGAATTTCTTATAAACAGATTGAAGCTCTCAAAGCAATTGGAGTCACTGAAGTGGTCTTGGCAATTAACTACCAGCCAGAGGTAACAACAACAATTCAGAGGATCACCTTTCCACTGAAATTCCATATCATATTCATGTATTAATATTGCAGCTGGATTTTCTTACGATCCCCTGTAATTATGTACTTTTAAATGCAGGTTATGCTGAATTTCTTGAAAGAATACGAGAAAAGGCTTGAAATTAAGATCACCTGCTCACAAGAGACTGAGCCACTTGGCACAGCAGGTCCTTTAGCCCTAGCTAGAGATAAGCTCATTGACGATTCTGGTGCACCCTTTTTTGTCCTCAACAGTGATGTTATAAGTGAGTATCCGTTAAAACAAATGATTGAATTTCACAAAGGCCATGGAGGGGAGGCTTCCATTATGGTAACCAAGGTGAGTTGAATCTATTGTTTTGCTTTTTCCCAGGCACCAAGCCCATTCCCTATATGTTAAATCAATTTTTCATGTCACAGGTGGATGAACCATCAAAGTATGGTGTGGTGCTGATGGAAGAAACTAGCGGGAAGGTTGAGAAATTTGTTGAGAAACCAAAAATATTTGTAGGTAACAAGATCAATGCTGGAATCTACTTGTTGAATCCCTCTGTTCTTGATCGGATTGAACTGAGGCCCACCTCAATAGAGAAAGAAGTCTTCCCAAAGATTGCAGCAGAGAATAAGCTGTTTGCCATGGTCCTACCTGGGTTCTGGATGGACATTGGACAGCCAAAAGACTACGTTACAGGTCTGAGACTATACCTGGATTCTTTGCGGAAAATGTCCTCTCCAAAACTGGCCACTGGACCAAACATTGTTGGAAATGTTCTCGTTGATGAGAGTGCAGTAATTGGAGAAGGATGTCTAATCGGACCAGATGTAGCAATCGGCCCAGGTTGCATAATAGACTCGGGAGTTAGGCTTTCCCGCTGCACTGTAATGCGGGGAGTGCGAATCAAGAAGCATGCATGCATCTCTAGTAGTATCATTGGATGGCATTCTACTGTGGGGAGATGGGCTCGCATAGAGAACATGACAATCTTAGGAGAAGATGTTCATGTTAGCGATGAAGTTTACAGTAATGGGGGTGTTGTCCTGCCTCATAAGGAAATAAAGTCTAGCATTTTGAAGCCAGAAATTGTCATGTGAGCTTTGAGGTTTTTCTCCTTGTCTGTCCATAGTCATTCGTATTAACTGATATACTGCTCACTCTGAATGAGGAAAAATGTTATTGTAGAAACTCAAACAATTGTCTTGAATCCCCCCCCCCCCCCCCACCAATTGCTGCTCTTTATTTATTTTTCCTTTGTTTGGTTGATCGTAGTCAACAGTGAGCGATTTTCCTGTGATGAATTTGTATCAGATGTTTGCTATAAATAACAAAATGGAAGCATTTTTGCGTTTACAATATAGTAAAACTAGACTGCCTATCAAGCTTGGAGTTTCCCATTTTTTCCATCAATTTCACCGGCACGGTGACCTCAAACTATGACCCCAGGCAAATCCTGATGACCTCGACCTCAAGCAATATCTTAATGTTTCTCTTACTGTTGCTGTCATTTAAATTGTACTGCTTGTCTGTACGGTTTTTTCATGTAGTGTTTGGGTATTACTGTATTATAATAAAAATAAAAAGAATGGAGATATAGTGGAGATGGAAATTTTTTTTGTTTGTAAAAACAAAATAAATTTATTTTTGAGATAATTTTAGAATGATTTTTTGTATTTTTAAAATAGAAGAGGCGAGGAGGACATGTCTCGGGAGAGAATATTTTTATTTTTTATTTCTAAAATATTCTTGTAAAAAACTCTAAATTCTAAAAATTATTAAACTAAAATATGTAAAGATAAAAATGATTATTATTATAGTTTTAAAATCCAACTTGGAAGTCGATCTAGGATAAGGCTTGGGTCACGAGTCGGGAGTGTCATGCAGGTTAACCGGAGTCAATATAAAAATAAAAGTTGTTATTATAATAGTTTTAAAATTCGACTTGAAAGTCGACCTAGGGCAAGATTTGAGTTATGAGTCGGGTTCATTATTGACACGAGTCAATATAAGGATAAAAATAATTGTTATAGTTTTAAAACTCGACTTGCAAGTCAACTTGGGGCAAGATTTGAGTTATGAGTCGGGTTGATCATTGAAACGAGTCAATATAAAGATAAAAATGGTTATTATCATAGTTTAAAAATCTACTCGAAAGTTGAACCAAGGCAAGGCATGGGTCATGGGTTGGGAGGGTCAACCCGAGTTGATATGAGTCAACGTATAAATAAAAATGATTATTATTATTATAGTATTAAAATCCGACTCAATAGTCGATCTAGGACAAGACTTAAGTCATGGGTCGAGAGAGTCAATCTTAGTTTACCCAAAAAAAAAATAGAAATCAAGGCAGCATTGTTTTGACCAAAAACAGTTTTACAAAAGTCAATAGGTTATTTTATCCGTGTTGTATCTTGTGTCAAACAGGTCATAGGTTGGTCTAGGTTTTTAATTGGGTTAAATCAAGTTAATCCTTTCTCTAGTTTTTTATTAAACTCGAACTAGTCCAGGTTTTGGATCAGCCAAGTCGGCTAGTCTC
Organism: Populus trichocarpa; assembly: GCF_000002775.5. Classification (NCBI taxonomy): domain Eukaryota; kingdom Viridiplantae; phylum Streptophyta; class Magnoliopsida; order Malpighiales; family Salicaceae; genus Populus; species Populus trichocarpa. Next base: position 6,899,545 of record NC_037290.2, read on the forward strand.
GGTTTTATAATTATAGTTATTATAAAATTATTAATTTCAAAACTAAGTTAATAAAATATTATATTTAATTATTTTTTAAAATATATAAGTTTGATAGAAACACGTTAAGAGTAAAATAATTTTCACATTTTATTATATATTATCACTAACCAAATATGATACAAAGAATTCATGTCGATCCAAACCGTTTGATTGGTGGACGAACTGGATGCCAATATCATTGTTGTGAATCCCTTTCGTATGATCGGATGAACTAGGTCCACATTTCTTCTCATCAGGAAATGATCCGGTGTCCATTGTTTTTTTTTTTTTTAAAGCCGTTTAGGACTATTAATTTATTGATGAATATGAGAATATCCATGCCACATTACCAATGAGGGTATCAAGGAAACTTATTACATTTATGCTCAGCGACAGCCATGATGAAATCTTCTGTTTGTTTTGATCTGGTTTGAGAGAGATACGTATACCTATTAGATGTACGTCTCCATCAGGTCTGAGAAAGATAAACCTATACAAATTATTTCCAGCAAATTGGAGAGGCTAGTGATAGATTAGAAAGAGGGAAACAGGGCTGACTCAACTCTTACGGGCCTCTCATAGACGCCGACTGTATTTTAATGGGTTGAAATGAATATCCATGCATCTCCATGAATTTGATCGCCCTTTCCTTTTTCTTTTTGTTTTTTGAGCGAAGAAAATCATTCATCAAAGGAACTTCAAAGGGCAAATCTCAATACAAAGTCCATTACAAGAGGCCTTGGCCATGATCTAAAGCAAATATACTACTGAAACAAAGATTACAAACAGGACACTAATCAATAAGAGAAACGTAGCATTGCTTTGTCCCTCATGAACAGTCCTTAATTTATAGAATCTGCCCTTAACTACGTCGACAGCCTACTGTCCATCAGTTACCTATAACAGACAGTCAGTGCTTTGTGGCAGGCAGGGGTCTTTCTTCATCCATGGTTCATCCGTACTTCACAGCACTGTTTTTTATCTTAATGAGATTTTTTTTTCCCAACAATTTCATTTCGCTCTTGTATGCCAGTAACAATGACAATTGGCCTAACTCAAAGAAAAAAGAGCATTCTTTCCGACTATGTGCGATCCTTCTTTCATGATAATTCTTTTGCATTTTCGTTTATCTTGTTAGAGAATAATATAAATCATATCTTGGACCTTACCTAACAACTTAAGCTATTGGGTTGAAATAGTTCTTTGACAGGGTATCAGAGCCTCAATGACCAAGCGGTCACGAGTTCGAATCTCACCATCCCCATTTATTTGATAAAAATTAAGTACAAGGTAAAGTGGACCTGTGCAAGTTTCAAGCCCAAAGGGCTTTCACTTGAGAGGGTGTGTTAGAAAATAATATAAATCATATCATGGGACCTTACCTAACAGCTTAAGCTATTAGGTTGAGATGGTTCTTTGACATATCTGACCAAATATGAAACTTCCATAAATAAAAGGAAATGAACATCAGACCAGGCTGATGTTTGCTACTAATTACCGGTTAGTTATGTGTTGGCACGAAAGTAAGAAGACACGACATCTGAGAGGACAGAGAACGGCATTTCCAAACTCTAAATGTTATAGTTCGCTCAAACTTTAGGTCAAGTTTTGGAAGCAAGTGAGGACATGGAGAGCTTAAATGAATACATGATCATTAACCAAAACATTCATTTGCCTAAGGAAAACTCATAACAAATAGCAAACAAACAGGGGAATCCTGAAAGTAGTCCAAAATTAAGGCATGTTAGAGTGGGATAAAAATTTACATGTGAAGCAGAAGATATTACCATTTGTGTACTCTGCAACTCTTGGAAACAAACACACGTATCAACTACACCGAGGCTAGGATCCAGAACATCACATGAGATGATATACTGACTTGAAGCCAGGTGATGAACGCCAAGAGTATGGAAATCTCATACCTGCTACATGGAAGATCTGGATGGATCTTGCAAAAGTTCATGTCCCTAGCATAAAGAACAACAACACCTGCTGATGAGCATGCAGCTGCAAGTGATAGCATAGCTGTTACCTGCAAGTTCAAGCTATTATTTGTCATTCCAACTATTACCCAAGTTCACATCATAAATGAAGTAAGCTGCCAACATAAGTTCCAGTTATGTCATTCAGTATCCAAACTCGCTTTCTAGATGTACACTGGCGGCATTATTTTCAACGCAAAGTCCTCAAGTTAACAGTTGCAAGCTGGTCTATATTGGGGGGGGGGGGGGGGGGTCAGGCTCAAAGCTGGTGAAAAAAAAAGACCTGCCTAGCTAGTTTTCAAAACTGGTCAAAACAACATTTGCACCATTCTCTCTAAGGAAAGACCAGATAGGAACCTAGAACAATTCCAAAGCAAGAGGGAAGTCTCAGGACAACATCTTGCCATTAACAAATATTCAAAGACGCATTAGCAATCAAGAAATCACTTTTTATGTCCACGCCTGAATTTGTAGAATCACCTTTTTGCTAAGAAGGATGATCCCAGTCACACACAATTCAGCTTCAAGAATATTCTATTAACATCTAGACCCTCATAATGCCTCCTTGGCTCCAAGAATTTTCCACATTCAATTTTGTTTGCTTAAATTTACTTATGGAGATCTTCAAAAGCATTTCTCACAAGATCATTAAATGTCCAAGCTGCCCAAGACATTGAACACCATACAAAAGTTGAAAGCACATTGTACTAGTATTCAATGTGGTCATTCCTAAAGCCATGCGCAACGGTGGAAATAACAGGGGGGAATGTTGCTTCAATTTCTTTTTGATATGGCTACTAGATGATTGAATAGAGATTTATGATCAAGGACTTTTGCTTTACCATTCAAAAACATTTAAGCTGAATGGCATACATAAGTCCTTTACTACATCCTTTTGGTAGTCTTTTGTGATGAGTACAGCCTTGTTAAAATTAGAAACCAGTTCATGAGGGAACCACCTTACCATGCTCCTAAACAAAATAAATAGCAATAGCCTAGCTATGTCTGTGCTTGGACAGCAAATCTTCAAGCCCCTCTCTAACTTAGCCTGTCTTAATTAAAACCATTTACTCATGAAAGGAATAAATAGAAAATCAAGTGGAACAAAATAATAGCTGATGCATGAAATTGGTAAGGTCCAATCAGTGCATTAACATTACTGGCAATATATATTCATGCACAAGCTTTGGCTTAAATCAACTAGACAATTTTCCAGTAAAAGAGAGAATTAATCAGGACTGGGCAGTAGTCTAAAGGACAAGAGCAGTACCCAATCACCTACGACGAACAGGCTCACTAAGACAGGATTTTGGAGATCTTTCTTTCTCCTCAAAGCATAAATGTCAAGACATGCAAGTCCAAAGCTCCACAAAAGTTGAAGCCCCATTGATGCAATCAAATAGCTGAGCCAGAGAACACATGACCATCAAAAGAGATGAATGACAAATGCTTGAGAGATGAATTCAATAGTGAATAAAAATAAAAGTGCATGTGAACATATCATAGATACATGTACATGAGCAGCGGGCTAGCAGTCAACATGCTCTTACTTCAATTAGCCCCACTAACCTAATAACATTACAAGGATAGAAGGCAAAATAACTGCTAAATCTACAGGAAGGAAAAAGGAAAAAGGAAAAGGAAATTGGACATTGACTTACAAATAAAGAAGCAAAAATAACGATCAAACAACAGAAGCTCATTTTCAACATTGCAAGAGACATTACACACAAACACTTATCCAGTATCAGTATTTAAAGCTTATTCATGCCAATTGGTCGACACATCATCTACAATTATTAACTCAAAATCTCAATGACAGATTGACAGTAGCTGCTTCGAAGAGGTATTCATGCATCTACAGAGAAAAACAAACTACAAATGTTCCAAGTTCCACATAAAGCTTTCAAGACGCAAGCTTCCCAATCTGCACTAAGAGTCTAAATCCCATGTAAATTACTAAAACTCAACAAATTACAAATAACAATAATGTTCGAAAAGGGCAAAAAAGGGGCATTCTAATTCCTTACACCATGTAAATTACTAAAACTCAACAAATTACAAATACAATAATGTTCGAAAAGGGCAAAAAAGGGGCATTCTAATTCCTTACATACATAATGAAACATCATAAAAATAAGCAATCTAATCACTGTCGAATAAATAACAAATAAAAAGAAAAGAAGAAGAAGAAGAAGAAGCATAAGGAAATAAAACATAAAAAGGAAAGGTTGAAAAAATAGGTACCAGAAAGAAGTGTAGGAAGAGAAGCCAATGGCAGAGGTCATGATTGAAATTGAAGCTGCAGCAAAAACGCATTGTCCTATTCTCAGTAATAACCCACTCACTGTCCCCGGCCCTCCTATTATCTCCTTCATTTTCCACTCACTCTCTCTCTCTCAATAACCAAAGGGCCCTTCTCTTATTCAGAGAACCCTTCAAGCAAAACCCTAGGTTTCAATGTCACTCTCATCAAATCAGTCACAGATTCTCTACTAGACTATCAATCTGGTTGAAGAAACTGGTTTATGGTTTTCAATCACAATCAGAATCTCATGTTCAGGTGGACTGGTTTACTCTAATTACGGATAGTTGAGGAATGGGCTCATCACTCAAAGCTGTTTAAAAAGGACACAGTCCTACAATGGATGTCGTGTCCCTTTCTCAGTTCGGGTGCTTTCTTCTCTTTTTGTTAGTTTTCATTCGAAAAGATAAAAAAAAGCACTCGTTTCAGATTAGATTTTGATAAAATTTAATTTTTTTATTTAAAATTTATTTTTTTTATTTTTTTTATTATTTTGATAGAGACACAAATTAAAAATAAATTTTAAAAAAATTATTATTTTAATTTATTTTTAAATAAAAAATATTCCGACCCGTAATTGTTTAGATAAAATTTTTCTTAAAAAAGAAAAGTTTTTTAAACAAACATCTGTCGTAATTTCAGTTTCCATCGACATGATGTCTTAAGATTCCATTAAAATCTACTGCGTATAGATGAACAGCCCAAGAGATAAGGATGTGACGTTGCGTCATGGACTTTTTATGACGTCATGCGATATACCCCGACTTCTTGGAAACGTTCTTCACACTATTCATATTGACACGGGTGAGGGCTTGATCCCCTGGGTGTTACACTTGCAGTGTAATGTGCGTCTTCGATTTTACTTATTAAGGTCCTCACAAATTCATTTTTAAAAAATAAAATAGTGATGATTAAATTTGATATAAACTGAAATCGAGATTAGAATTATCAAACACAGAGAAAAAGGATCGCCTTTTTCTTTACTAAATAGGGAAACAGAGTGAGAAAAATCACCTACCAATTTCAATTTTTAAAAATTGAATCTTGAATGATAAAATAAGAAAAAAAGGATGAATTCAAACAAAAATTTAAGAAATAAAATATATGGTAACAGAAGATGGAGAAGGAGAGATTCATATTTTCTAATCAATTATGAGTTAGAATAAAGAGTTATATCCATGAAAATAATATAGTTTTCAAATCTGACTAGTATATTAATTAAAAAAATGATCTTTTGTAATTAAATGTTTGCTTGTATTTAATTATTCAGATACAAATAAACAATCTTTCTCTAGTTAAAAGTTCTTACTTCTTTATGCTATTTTGTATTGGTTGAAAAGTTAAATTAGAGTATATAGAGTTATTAATTATTTAATTAGAATCACTTAATTGAGGAAGAATATCTACTGACTTATTTATAAGAAAGATGATGAAATAAGAAAAAAAGGAAAAGCTCAAGTTAGAACTAAAATGTTCAAGAAACCTAACATTCACAAACCTAGAATCATATTATAGCATGGAGTGTGTCTACTCTGTCAAATCATATTTGTTCTCAATATCATAGTCATTGATTATTTAAAAAAGATCTGAAATTCTTTCTAAATCTCATTGCATTTTACATAAGGATTTACAATCAATACTATTTGAGAATATATGAAATATTTTTTCTAATTCACCTAGGGTGATGAACCCTCTCTTGAGTACTCAAATACCTTCATATAGTTTTTATTATATCTAATATCTTCTTATTTTTCACCCTTAATTATGATAACATGGAGCAGGATCAAAGCATAACTTTTCGTATATAAGATAACTTAGTGATCTCAAGTCTAAAGATCACTTACACAACCGTTATATGAGCTTTTTTTATAGACATAAGTGATCTTTTCATATGGTATTCTCATGCGAGTCAATTCAATATTCATGTCATTTGACAAGCGCTTATATATTAGTTCTAGATATCTCCTATATCTCAACTTATGAGAACAACTGTTTTCTTTCATAAATAAAAAAACATAATATATATCAGTCTCGATAACATTTTTGTCTCAATGACTTTATCTTTACTCTAGATTCATTAAAAAAATATTTGATGAATATTGGAGATAAATAAGTTTTTATTAATAAATTAAATGTGTTTAAATGAACAAAGGTAGTATTTGGTATTGTGGTAACGGTTGTTATTCGAAGTGCTTTTCGCTTGAAAATGCATCAAGATAATATATGTTTTTTATTTTTTAAAATTTATTTTAACATCAGTACATCAAAACTATCCAAAAACATTTAAAAATTAATTTTAAACAAAAAAAAATTAATTTTTGCCAAATAGCGCTTGGATCGGATTTCCAAACACTACCATAATCAATATCACATATAACCAATCAATTAGCTACACGGTATATATACTAATAATCACTACTGTCATTAAGGTATTTTATTGGTGTCCTTTATAATTTAATAAGATAAATATTTTTTGATGTCTCTTATTTATTTTGCTAGAATGCATGATCCACTAGGGATTATTTTTGGATTCTAAATCGGACATGATTCCCCAGTTTCCCTTCTAAAATATTACTGATTGAGGTTTTGATCTGTGTTTAATGCAGGCTCATTGATTGCGCTCGATTTTACTGCAATGAGAAAGAGGTTATGATTCTGTCTACCGCATAGTTTTCTTTTCACAAGTTGTGCTTCAGTTTCTATAGGAAAATTTAAAAAAGGCCATTTGTTTTTTTTCCTCTTTTTTGGTAAATAGAAAGATCATGTGTTGATGTCTGGAATTGATTGCTGGTTTTCTGCAGATTGGTTGCGCATTGAAGAAGCTATTTGACAACGGGGTAGTAAGGCGTGAAGAATTGTGGTTCACTCCGAAACTTTGGTATGTGTTAAGGGATTTATCCTTTTTCTTCATATGCCCTTCAAAACATAACATCCTTGAGCAAGTCAATCTGTCCAGTTTGTAAGAGAATGTTCGATGATCTACAGGTGTAATGATCATGCACAGGAAGATCGATGCACCAAAGGCATTAGAGACAACTTTGCAGGACTTGTAGCTTGACTATGTAGATCTGTATCTAGTATGTTATTATAATCAATATTCATACCAGCATTTCGTTTATGTTTTTGAAATAAAAAATTTAAAAACAAATGTGAAGTTAATTTTGTCACTAAAATGTGGTGAAATGTCTGAAGGTTCATTGGCCTGTCAGCATGAAGAAGGGTTCTTCAGAGGGCTTTATGCCTGTCAGCATGAAGAAGGGTTCTTCAGAGGGCTTTATGCCTGACAACCTTACCGAAACCAACATACCGGAAACATGGAGAGCGACGGGGTCACTTCATGATTCCGGCAAGGCTCGTGCTATTGGAGTTGGTAATTTCAAATCAAAGAAGATCGGGGATTTGCTTAGTTGAATGCAGATAATAACAATTATGATGGATTCTGTTTTTTCTTTTCTTTTCTTTAGGGGTATACACCTCTAGGTTCCCCAGGTCCGGGAACCATCAAGACTCAGGCTCTCAAGAATTCAATTCTTAATATGATTGCGGAGAAATTAGGAAAATCTCCAGCACAGGTAGCTCTTAGGTGGGGACTCCAAATGGGCCACAGTGTGTTGCCTAAGAGCACAAATGAGGCAAGGATTAAGGAAAACTTCGACATTTTTGGATTGGTCTCTTCCTGAAGATTTGTTAGCCAAGTTTTCTGAAATTGAACAGGCAAGTGACTGGTTATTTCTTCCTCAATGTCTTATGCCTGTGAACTTTTCTGGGCACCTGTTTCATTTAGTATATTTTTGAATCATGGAGTGGCTATGGATATCATGGCGAGGTTCCAAGCAATTAATTCGAGATTTTATCATTCAGGAGAGGCTAGTTAAAGGTCATAGCTGTGGAGTAGCTTTTTTTTAGCCCGAATTTTTTTTGCATTTTAATTTTTTTTTATTTTTCCTTACTTCAAATTATTTTTTTATATATTTTAAATTATTTTAATGTACTGATATTAAAAAATAAATATTAAAAAATAAAAAGATATATTATTTTAATACGTTATCAAATAAAAAATATTTTAAAAAATAATTTCAAATAAACTTAAAATTTAATATAAAAAATACTTTTGTTATTGAGTTGAAGGAAAAGCTATTCTATTCGGCATCTAGGTTCAAAATATAATTCTTAGTTATGAATTATAATCTAAAAATTATTTTTCATAAATGATATATGATCAAAATAAGTTAGAATAATTTTAACTTAAATGAACAATTTCTTTTTGAAGAAAAAATGTGGTATAGATTATTTAATTTCAAGTTTTGATTAAATAAAAACTTTAACTCAATTTTATAACAATTTTTTTATTTAAGTCAATGATTATTTTTACACTTTTAAAAAAAATTGTAAATTATTTTTCAATATTTTTTCTCTTTATCGAGGTTATTTTTCTATTAAATTAATATTATTTATAAATTAACTCAAAAATATTTTGTATTAACAAAAAAAATTTAATGTTTGAAGAATAAATTTTTTTTCTTTTTTCTGGAATATACTTTCCACAAAACAATCAGACCCTTCCACACTTCTAGTTAAATTATTATTATATATATACTAAAAGGAAATAATGTTTTCTGTAAAAATAGTATAATTATAAATTTTTCCAATTGTTTTTACTGTAGAGATTATGTAATGATGGTAAAATTGTAATTTTCAATTAAAAAAATATTTTTATTATACATTTTCTTTTATGTATACTTGGTATTTTTATCATTTTACACTTAGCCTATTTATCACAATATTTTTTTTTTCTTATCTTCATTTTTTTATAATATTTTTTTAGTTTTTCCTTTACACTTTATTTTTGGAAAAAAAGTATTATTTTCTATTTTTTACACTTTGAGTATTTATCACTCTACATTTGGCTTGTTTATACCATTCTTTTTGTTCTTGTCTATATTCTTTTGTAATTTGTTTTTTAATTTTTTTCTTTACACTTTTAAAAAAATATATTATACAAAGACTGAGAAAATAATGTTTCACTGTAGCAATTGTAACATCGCTCCATTCTTCTGCTACGTTAAAAACTAACTTGAGATTTTACATGTTTTTATTAACATATATGATTTTTATTATGTTATATTATATGTAAGCATCACTTTTTTTATTCATAGTTATATTTTTTACTCAATGTTAGAAAATATACTAATAGCACCTACACATTAATTCTTTTGCGTTAGAAAAAAACAATTTTTCAACCTGCAGTGATACGAGTTGAATAGACGCGTTAACACCTTGTTTGTTGCATTTATTGGCACAGATGATTCTCAATGTATTTAATTAAATGCATGCATAGGCTTTTTTATTTATAATTATAATATTTAAAAAATAAAAAGCTTGTATATTTATATTTTTACTAAAAACAATTATCCGACCCGCGGTGAAGCGAGGGTCAAATAACTAGTTAATATGTACTGAAACGGTTTGGTTTTTTATTGTAGCAATAAACAGTGAAAAGCCAAGCTTTTTTTTTTTACTTTGGTCCTAAATTTTTTCAAGACTTTTTTTTTCAATTTCATCCTTTAATATTGGATTTATTAGATATAAAGCTTCATAATTTATTTCGATTTGTTTTCAATGAAATTATTCTAATCTCATAATCTGAATCGTCAATTTTATGGATTAGCCGTGTTAACTCATGTTATTATTTTTAATTTTTTTTAATTTTATCCTTTAATATTTGGTTGATTGGGAATCGAACTTTAAAATGTTTTTTGAATCACTTTCTATGGAGTTATCCCAGTCTTTTGACCCGGGTTTGGTAGATTAACCCAAGTTGACTCAGATCTTTTTTGTTCTTTTTTATTTAGTTTCTCAATTTAATCCTTCAAAATTGGATTGATTGGGATTGATTTTTTTATTTGCTTTTTATGTAGTTATCACGGTTTTATAACTCGGGTCGTGGGTTATGCTAGTTGACTCGAGTTTTTTTTGTCATTTTCTTAGTTTTATATATATATATATATATATATATATATATATATTTCATTCTTCAATATTAGGTTAATTAAAAATTAGGCTTCATAATGTTTTTTGATTTGCATTCTATAAGGTTATCTCGGTTTCATAACCCGGGTCACAGATTTGGTCGGTTGATTCAGGTAGTTTTTTTATGTCATTGTTTTTTTTTTAATTTCACTCTTCAACATTGGGTTAATTGAGAATTGAGTTTCATATTTTTATTGTATTTCATTTCTATAGGGTTATTCTGGTTTTATGACCTATGTATGGTGACTCAACTTATTTTTTTAGTTATGTTTTGTTTTCAATTTCATCATTCAACATTGGATTGATTGAGAAATAGATTTAATAGTTTTTTATTTGTTTTCTATAGAGTCATCATGGCCTGTAGCGGATTTAGCAGATTAATTCGAGTTGATTGAAGTCGATCTAATATGTTGTTGATTTAATATTTTAAAAAGGATGTCAACCTGATTTTTTTAAATCAAATTGTATTTTTATCGGTTGTTGGGTTGTCTTTGAATCTATCAAGTCAATCAGGTCATATAAGATCAATTATCATATAGTTTAATTTTTTTTTTCTAAAAAACACATTAACATTATTATATTTTTTTTACATTACAAATTTAATCTAACCTACAACATAGCATGGACAATAATGGTAACTACACACACTTGCAATCATAATTATGAGTACCTATCTTATCAGAGTATCTTTAATCTAGTCAAGTCGTTGGATCATTCCATGCTAGTTTGGAGATCTAAATGTCATTGTTTTGATTTTGTTTCTATTAGATTATTATAGTCTTATAATCCATGTTTGACAAGTTAAACTGAATTAAATCAATTTATAGTTTTAGTTAAGTTTTGTTTTCAATTTTATTATTCAACATATGATTGATTGAGAGTTAAGTTTAATAATTTTTATTTGTTTTTTTATAAAGTAACATGATTTCATAAGCTAAATAGTGGATTTGACATGTTAACTTAAATTGATTCAAGTCGAACTAATATATTTTTATTTTAATATTTTAAAAGTGATGTCGATCTAATTTTTGTAAATCAAAATGTATTTTTATTGATTGTTTTTGAATTTATCAAGTCAATTCATTTATATCAAATCAATTTTTATATAGTTTAATTTAAAAAATAAAAACATATTAACAAATTTTTTTTACATTAAAAAAAAGTTAATTTAACCTACAAGTTAATAAAAACAATGATGTTGACACGTACAATGATGAGTACCTGCTTATTTGGACTATCCTTAATTTAGTCAAGTTATTGGACTATTCCTGACGCAATTTGGTCTTTGGATGGGTAAAGGTTATTTATTTATTATTTTTTTAATAATGATAATACTAGAAGGAAGAATTTGGTGGGAGTTTAGTAATAATTAATTTTTAAAGTATTTTTTTATTTAAAAATATATTAAAATAATATATATTTTTTAATTTTAAAAATTACTTTTCACAACAACAAATTAAAACAATCTAAAATTATAAAAAAATAATTTTAAAAATCATGAAATAGATGCAGCTCCATACAACCCCAAAATTTGGCCAGAATCTAAACACAAAAAATTACCCAGAAGTACCCTCTTCGTATTCTAATTTGTTTTCACCACCCGTTAACAAAATACTCAAATTTTCAAACTTCCAAGGATAAATTATAATTTATCCATTTGTGACAACTTCTATATTTTTTTCTTCTTTTTAACCATGAAATGCTGCCATCTCGAAGCATTTGTTTTCTTGCGAAGCTCCAGATTGTATAAATGTTTTCTATGCGCTATGTGGTGACATTATTGTTCTGGCTAGGGGTTTGGTTCGGCCGGCCGGCCCCTCAAAACATATATTCCCATCAACATAAATGACATATAAATACCATCAGTGAATCTCTTTCACCAAGAAGCAAATGAACAAGAAGTAGAATCTGAGAGGGACCTTCACCGGCCGATTTAATATCCCGTTCCCCAGCCCACACGGAAAGTGAAGAAGAAATATCTAACAGTACATCTACAATGTGAAAATTATAAAGTTAATTTATAATTTATAAAGTTAACTGGTGTTAATTTTAAAACAACATCGGTTTAATAATTTAAAAAAATTAAAATAATATTTTTTAAGTAAAATTAAAAAAAATATTCTTAGAATCAACTTGCTAAGTAATGTGATTTTATTATCCAAAATAATTTAAGAGGAACCTAACTTGGGCAGTTGGGCATATTAGACAAGTAATTACCCTTTACATTTCCATTCCCTCCTTTTTTTTTTCCTTTTTTTATTTTCTTTAACTAAAACCACTCATTTAAATCAAATCAAGACTTTTAAGTTTCGACGGCTCCGATAAGCATCACAGAGTAGTGGTAGCAGTAAACTACGTAGTAATACACCAGATAAATGATTACACGTGGCTCCTGAATTCTGATTCATCCCGCCGGTTTTCTTTATAAGCAAGAACAACATTTGTCTTCATTCACATTAATGCGCTCCTTGGCCTTCTCTCTTCACTTGTTTTCTTTCCCCTTTTTTTTTTTTCTTTTAATTTTACCGCTCTGAATCTGCGTATTGCAATTAAAAACACATCGAAAAAATGGCAAATGAGATACGATTCTTCGAATTAAACACAGGAGCTAAGATGCCGTCAGTGGGGCTCGGCACCTGGCAGTCTGATCCAGGTGTCGTCGGTGCTGCCGTGACTGCCGCCGTCAAGGTTTTCCTATTATTAATCTAGCCTTTCAGTTTTTTATAAATATATTTATTTATTTATTTAGTTCCCATGCAGATCGGATACCGCCATATTGATTGTGCTCAAGCTTATAAAAATGAGGAGGAGGTAATTGCTTTTATTTTAATTTTTATTATGGATTTTCTAGTCGCCGTTTGGTGTCATTTGCAGTTTTATTTTCCTTTTTTTTTCCCCTGTATAATGGTTCGGTTTCAATCCTTGCAGAACAAAAGTCCAAAGTAAAAAAGTTTTCGATTTTTATTTCTATTTCCAAAATTCTGAAACACTAAAAAATAATGAAGAAAGAAAACGGAAAGCCGAAACTGCAACTGATATCAGAAGGTTCTTACAATGAAGATCACGAGCCATCATAACTGTAGGAGTCATCGTGATCATCCCTAACAAAACATGATGATCATGATGATTCCTACAGTTATGATGGCCCATGATCTTCATTGTGATGGCTATAAGCCTATAACTATAGATCTATGGCGATTTGTTGCGCACCGTTTTTGTTGTTCTTCCTGAATTAAAGTAAATGACTCTACCTTAAGCATGGAGGTATTGAGTTATGCTTGAGCAGTAGCTTCTAATTTTTGGAATTGGTCCTTTTAGGTTGGTTTGGCTCTGAAGAAACTCTTCCAAGACGGCGTGGTGAAGCGCGAGGATTTATTTATTACCTCAAAACTCTGGTTTGTTTCTATCTCTTCCACACCCTACCATGGGAAAATTTCCTGAGAGGTGCTGTCCCTGTGGTTAGGTATTGGTTAATGGTTCAATAATGCTTGGTGCCCATTTGCTGAGTTTTAAAAAATTGAGATAATCCATACAGGTGCTCTAATCATGCTCCAGAAGATGTGTCAGAGGCATTCGCAGGAACTTTGAAGGATCTACAACTTGATTACGTTGATTTGTATCTTGTAAGTCTTTAGTTTTTTCAGAGCTTAATTCTTTTGAGAACTCCAGTACTTCGGTAAGGATATGCCATCTACAACTATTTATGTTCCTTATTAACGTAGTTGTTGAGTCGATGCTTCATTATTGCTTGCATGCTCACCTTGAATCAATCCATTTGATAGAAACCGTACCTACCATGGTCCAAATAATGTGTAAGATACAATTAGAATTTTGAGAATTTAAATGCTCCTTTGGGTGCCTTTGAGGAAAGTACGGCAATTACCGCTAAATCATTGAAGCTATTGAATTCAGCTTTCTCTGTCTCTGTCCAACCTAGAAAATCAAAGTATCAATACTAAAGACATATACTTTAGCATTCAAGTTTCAATTGACAGGTATGTAATTGATGAAGTCATCGAATTGTAAAGGCTGCTCAATTTTGTAGATACACTGGCCTGTTCGGATGAAGAAGGGATCAATTGGCATCAAGCCTGAGAACTTTGCCCAACCAGATTTACCTCTGACATGGCAAGCGATGGAAGCAGTCTATGATTCTGGCAAGGCTCGTGCTATTGGTGTGAGTAACTTCTCTACAAAGAAACTGGCGGATTTGCTGGAGGTTGCACGTGTTCCTCCTGTTGTGAATCAGGTGGAATGCCATCCTGCATGGAACCAGGCAAAGCTTCATTCATTTTGTCAATCCAAGGGAGTTCACCTTTCTGTGAGTAGCCAGCTGCTTGCCTGCTTCAGCATCTTCTTTCTGAGAGCTTTTTGTTTGCAAGTTGGCAAGAGTTCTTTTCAAGACTATAATGCTCTCATTTGTTTACATGTATTTCCTTCAGGGATATTCACCTCTAGGATCTCCTGGCACCACATGGCTCAAGAGTGATGTACTCAAGAACCCATATCTAAATATGGTTGCAGAGAAATTGGGCAAAACTCCTGCTCAAGTTGCCCTACGCTGGGGCCTTCAAAAGGGTCATAGCGTGCTTCCTAAGAGTACACATGAAGCATGGATCAAGGAGAACTTTGATGTCTTTACATGGTCTATTCCAGAGGACCTGATTGACCAGTTTTCGAAAATTGAGCAGGCAAGTATCCTAAAGCACGTTGGTGTTGCTACTGTTAATGTGGATTTAGCCTTTTAACAAATGGCAGCATGGCTAAAGATGCGATTGGCTGCAAACCCCAAGATACAGTTCCCATTTGAGTATCTGTTGCATTTTATTTAGAGAAATTTGCGGGTCGCTATACTAAGTGGGTTTTAAGTTGTCTCTGAAAGTATTGTGGTCATAAGAGAAATTGCTCTTGACTGATGGTTTTTACACCCCATTTCTGCAGGCAAGACTGCTCAGAGGTACTTCATTTGTCCACGAGACCCTCAGCCCATATAAGACCCTCGAGGAGCTCTGGGATGGTGAGATCTGAGCAGTTAGATGGACGACGGTGGAAAATATTGAAGGCAAATGGAAGGAATGGGACGTCACAGGAGAGGCGGTTGTTTATGGATATTTCTAG
This sequence comes from Populus trichocarpa, assembly GCF_000002775.5. Lineage (NCBI taxonomy): Eukaryota > Viridiplantae > Streptophyta > Magnoliopsida > Malpighiales > Salicaceae > Populus > Populus trichocarpa. The sequence goes on from NC_037290.2 coordinate 6,915,001, forward strand.
CTGGCGTTCATGAGCAACGACAGAAGATTTTGCATTTGCTTTGCGTGCTTGAATTTGCAGTTATAAACAAAATTGGTGGTTGTGATCGTGGTTCTTAATCATTTATCATTTACCAGATTTTATCCGTGATTTAAAATGTTTGATGCACATATTTATGTTTGACATGCAACACTATCAAAAACAATTTATCAAATACAAACAAAAATAAAACTATTGATGAAACAAAATTCATATTTAATGATAAAATCTTTCCTTGCTTTGTCCCTCAATATATGTCAATAGAAAATTTTCATTGATAATTATAATTGAAAATGAAAAATAATTTATTATTATTATAGACAGAATTATTAATAAAATATACTCAGTGCTAATACTTGTTAGTGAATATGTTAATAATACAGATCCATTGATCTAAAGGAGGTTCGCACTCCTGGCCTAAATACTAATTTTTTTTATAAAAAAAACACAAACAATAATTGATGTATATTTATTTTAAAAGAAATATAGCGTCTAAAAGAATCAATCTTGTGATCTCTGATATGCAATACTCGCTAAAACATTAATTTTTTAGAAGTGTGGTTATGATTGCTTTTCGTGATGAAATGTATTAAAAATAATATATTTTTTTATTTTTTAAAAATTATTTTTGAGATTAACGCATCAAAACGATCCAAAACATACAAAAATAATTAATTTTTAGCAAAAAAAAATTGACTTTTTATACAACACGGGTTTATACCGTGTTTCCAAATAATATCTTATAAAAACAAATTGAATTTTTATCAAACACTGTCTGCTTCGCATTCCAAACAATATCTAATATAAAATAACTAAAAAAATAGATCGACTTGATTCAAGCAATTAAATCAACCACGCTCCTTTTAATTGTTTTAGTACTCTGCCCATCCAATAATTGACATCCATTCAAACCTGTTGGGCTGTCGGGTCACGATGGTACCGGTTATGTTTCGATTTATTGTTTTGTCTCTTAGGCAAGCCTTTCGGGTTGGGCCTGCTCTTACATAGATTGGGCCTTATCTCAGATTCAGATTTGGGCCCTTAGTTGCAAATTGGTGTTCTTTAGGGGTAAGAAAATTAGAGCCCGTTTACAACTTACAAGCAACATCAAGGAGAGATACCGCGACGCCAAATTAACCCCAAAACCCTCTGAATAAAATGCAGCCTAAACCCTCAAACGTTAAACTTAAACCCTAACATTTCCGACTCGCCTAGAAATGGCTTTCAACTCAGTTCTTCGCCGAGCCTCCAAATCCTTCTTGCCTCTCGCTATCCGCACCGTCGGGTCTCCCAGAACCTTCCAAAGAGCTATCCCCACCGTTCTCTTCGTTGAAAACCGCACCACTCTACGAAACTTCCTTCCATTTTCACATTTCTCAACAGCGGCCACTTCAGAGAAACCGATCGCCGATGACAATTTGATTCGAGCTCTTGAAACAGAGATCGATTGCGCCGAGGAACCCCAAGATGTCGGTTTTTTTCCCTCCCTTTTTTAACATGAATTATGAGTTTCGCTCTTCTTTTATGCTATGTTTTTTGGTTAATCATGCTTAACATATATTATCTAGTCTTTTAATTTCGATTCTTAGAGTTTTGTCAGCATAATACTCTGTTTTCTTTTCTCCGTTGTTTAACTTGAGAGTTGTTTTACTTGTTGCCTAATTTTTATTTTCTTGTTTCTTTGAATTTTCAAGCTATGTGCTGGTAGAGAATAAAGTCTAAAATCTTGATGAGAAAAGAAACATTTTTTAATTAAAAATGTGTTTTTTACTGACATGTAAACAGGTAGAGGATATCCCAAATGAATTTCCTTTCAAAATTGAAGATAATCCCGGGGAGAGGACCATTTCACTAAATAGAAAGTTCCAAGATGAAACTATCAAAATTGAAGTTGACATGCCTAATGTTTCAATTGATGTTGAGGATACCGATGACAATACCAAGGACGCAGATGTCTCTAGCATTCCACTGGTTGTGAGTATTTCCAAGGGAAGTGGTCAGCATATGGAGTTTGGTATCACTGCTTTCCCTGATGAGATCACAATTGATAGCTTGTCAATTAAAAACCCAGAAAATTCGGATGAACTTGCATATGCAGGACCTGATTTTAAGTAAGTTTACTATGTGGACCGTTCATTGTTTTAATCCTTGGGTGGTTTTTTGTTCATTTCTGACATGGTTTTTTCTTTGGCAGTGATTTGGATGAGAATTTGCAGAATGCTTTCCACAAGCATCTCGAGATTAGAGGGATCAAACCTAGCACAACAAATGTTTTGTTCGACTACATGGCCAACAAAGACAACAAAGAATACTTGCTATGGCTGAAGAACCTCAAAAATTTTGTGGAGAAGTAACTCCTTGGACGAGAAACAACTATTTACAGGGTGGCCAGTTTATGTAGCTGATGGCAGTATCTGCCTACTGTAGTGATATAGTTTTGTTTTGAAATGTTTTGCTTCTGGACTTGATCATGTTTAGGAAGGAACTAGTATTGAAACCCATGTCAGGGGTATTAGTTAGTCATTTTTTAACCTGCCAAGGATAAGAAAGGGCAGATGTTGTCCAAGTTCTAAACTATTTTCAAATAAGTGATGTGAGATTCGAACATGATTCATGGTTTGTTGATCTAACTATTCTCAGTCATGTTTCTTTAGCTCACAGTTTTTTTGCTGGCGATAAGCATGCAAATAGGTGCTAAAGTTGATCTTGATGCGCTTACAATCTTATTACACAACTGATTCGGTGCTGCAAAACTTTGGAATCGGTATATCTTTTATGCACATGCCTTGTTTCTGCTGCAATGAAGGGAAGTAGTTAATATGCAATCTCTCCTGGGAAATTTCAATCCATGAGATTTTTCCAGAAGTGAATTGGGGAAGAAATGTTTCTTGATTGTAAGATTTTCATTACTATTCCTTTAATGGTTGGTGAGTAAGCTTGGGTTTAGCTTGTTTTGTCGCAGATAAAGGTTAGTGGCTAACTGTCTTTATGGATTCTTTCTCACGATATTTTCCAGATTTTGGCAGTTACATAAAGAAGAAAATGTTTTGCAAATTCTGGTTGTTATCGTATAATTGGAGTCGAGGAGGGAACTACTCGCCTTGGAAAGGATTAATTGTTTAGTACAGGTCCTATTGCATTTGGAGACTCAAATCCGCCCGCAACTCTGACTCCGGCAATCAAATACAAGCAGTTGTTTTTGCTTCCGTTGTGTTGGTTATCTAGAAGTGAATCTTCTTCCCTGAAGGTGCCCCATTTGTAAACAGTGGTAGGTAGGACTTGAGGAATTCCTGATACCATATTAGAATGCTTAACATAAAGAACTAAAATTTTACTCCGTATCTTCATTAGCTGTCCAATAACTCCGTCAGGTCGTTTTAGCCAATAAGGAGTATATTTGCTTAATCTAATAACTTTCTAATGCTATAATTTAGAGTTATAGTTTACACGGATATTCTCTTTCAGAAAAGGGAAATGCCATTAACATTTCCACATTTATCATCATGTAAAGATCCAATTTTCTTGCCGTGAAGCTCTAGGAATGAGACCATCAATTCATTCGTTCACCCAGTACATGAAATTTACTTTTTATCTCTATGAGTGGGGCATCAACTGACCACTAAATACCTTGTCTCCCACGTGAAAATTCGTGTTGAGTTATAATTGCCTCAAAAAACGTCTCCTCTTCATCTTCCATTCCAAAGGAACAACGTTTCTATAGCAGTTTCAGTGTTATACACGTATGACAGAAGAAAATGGATAAAGAAAAGAAACATGGACCTCTATATTTTGATCTGAATACGGTACTAAGATCTCATCTGTTCGTCCAGGAACATGGAAAGCCCCACCTGTTATCATCGGGGAAGCTGTCAAATCTTCTGTCTATGTTCTTTTTTTCTTACAATCAATTCCATCTGTTCTTCCCAGACTCCTCTAACATTAATTTCTATAGAAATGCTGGAAATGTACTGAGTTTGGACATTTTGGTTCCAACTTTGTGCAGGCCGGCTACAGGTATGTTGCCTGTGCTAGAGTCTCTACGGTAACCGTTTCTTACTTTCATGTTATTTGAGGCGAATAAATTCACCTTCTATAGCACCTGTTATCTTCCATTTCAAAGTTTGAAGACACCTGCTTTGTGTTTGTCATCATTCCTGTTTTTTGGCCTTTGTAACTAAATAGAGATATTTCAAGCCTTGTGTTGATGTAATGCAGACAGGGGTAGCATTGAAGGAACTGTTTTGCAGTGGGGTAGGGAACGCAGTGAGATGTTCATCACCTCTAGCACTTTATATGTTTTTACCACTCATCGTTCTTGATTTGGACCCGAACTGAAATTGCTTATAGATGATTAGTGATCACAATCAAATTTTGAAGTCAGGAGCATAATCTTTAGTTTAGGACCCTGATCTTGGCCTAAAGCCAACTCTGTTTAAGCAATCAAGTCATTATTACTTGTGACTGTATTAGTTATGAAATTTTCAGGGGCAGCGACCAAGCTCCTGAAGACGTTTCAAGGGCACTCAGCAAGAGTTTAGAAGATCTGCAACTTGATTATATTGATCTATATCTTGTAAGCGTTTATTATGCATTGAGTTATATTTGCAAATCAACTGGAATTCGTCTCTCGGTAATGCTCTAGACAATTTTTTTGTCACTGATTTTTATCTTTAGAACCTTTTTTACAATTGTGAAAAAATCTCTCTTTCGGGCATATGCCCTTCTGGGTTCTCGAGGATCTTGGATTAAAGGAGAGATCCTAAAGGAACCAGTGCGGTTGAAATTACTGAAAGCTTAACAAATCGCCTGCACAAGTAGCTCTTCCCTGGGGTACTCAGAGTGGTCACAATTTCTTCCAAAGAGTGTAAATGGATCAAGGATCAAGGAAAACTTAAGCTTATTTCATTGGCATATCCGTCCAGAGCTCCTCAAAATTCACAGAAATCCACCAGGTAAAATTACTTAATTGTAGGCCGCTACGATGGATTCTTATAAATGTCAACTAACTAACTAAACTGGTGGTTGTGTCAAGCAGCTAAGGCTCCTCCGGGTGGGGTTTGCAGTCCAATAAACTAGTAGCCCTTGCAAAAGTCTTGAAAATTTGTGGGGTGGTGAAATATGAGATGACATATCCTCTGGTGATTTTTGGATACACAAGCTATTAATCTCTCTTCAGAAAACCAATGCCACATACTGAAGCCTACCTCTCGGATTTTGAGACACTAAGAAATGAAGCTAAGTGTTTGTTAATTTCATTTTAGCTTTTGAGTTTGGGAACAGAACTATTTCTTCCAACATCATCTTTATGCACTTGAAAACATGTGGAAACGGAAACTATGGAATATGCGTAGTTCTGCTTAGTACGGACAAACTTATTACATGTTCGGTTATCCAAGCAGTATTATTTCAGAGCATGCTGTTGCCTGTCATTTTATGGTAAGTGGCCACTGATTATGAAACGAGGTTGCTTTCAAAGAGGATTGGTTACAAATAGGATCATTGGAGATGAAAGTATTTTTATGTTTTGACTGGTGAGATTTCACAATCTTGTTTCAGAAAGCAAGGTCAGAAAATTTAGACTGTTTTGAACTAATTTCCAATATGAAATGTATGAGCCAAAAACATAATCAAGTATTACTTAACAAAGTAACCCAAAAATTAGATAAAGGATGATTGATTAGTAGTAAATCAAGTATTGCTTAACAATCAATTAAGAAAAACAATTCTGTGCAGTCATACCAAATGATGACAGCAGGGACAGCAGCATAAGCTTCACTGACAGTTGCTTTAACGCACTCATACCACTTCTTCCCACTATATTTTTTTTCTCATGTTTCTTTCTGACAAGCATACGGATTAACTTTGACTCGGATCACTTGAACAACCACGCTTCTAAGCATAACATGAAGGTTAATATTGCTTAGTGGTAGAGCCAACAGACCTGCCATCCGAGAACATGCCCCAATATTCTACATTAGAAAAGGAAGCAATCAGCATTAGAAAGAAAAAGAAAATGAACGAAAGACTTTTTCTGTCCCAGAATCTAGGCATATAACAGCAAAGAGAAGCAAAAATAACAGCCCAAGACAACAGCTTTGCTGCAATCAGCTCGAAGTGATTCAATCAAGTAAAATCAAATTTGAATTTTAACTAAAAAAATTTTATTGTCAAGTTTTATATTATTAAGTATAACTTTCAACTCGACCGCTTTTCACAGGAGTTTCTAGACATGCTTTTATACATTGAATTAAAATTTTATGTCAATCAGAATCTAGTAAAGGATTATTCCAGAGAATTGAATTTACTAGACAAATCTTGTCAATTATATCTGCATGAACCTTCATCTACTTTTGAACTATATATAGATCTACAGAAGGAATTCTGATAATATTTCAATTGGGTTAGAAAATATACATCCTTACCTTCCCATTAACATATGATGGGCCCACTAATTCATCCAGATAAGAAAGAATGATGTTTTTAAAATTAAAATTGAAACTTGTTAGAAATGTGCGAAAATTAAAGAAATATTATTTATTTATGTATTATGGATTCCATTCAATATAAAGATTCTTTAATGCTCTTGGAAGCATGCGTGACAGCTTACCTATTCTACAAGGATTTCATGTCAAACAATGAGACATTTATGATAGCAACTATTATTTATAGTTTGCAAGGATTTCATATCCATTATGAAATGTATACGATGATAAGGAGACTTGAGATTCTTTTGTCGTTATTTTCTTATTTTACATGGTTTTTTTTATTTATTTAAAAGGAGATTATGGGAGACTATTTAAATGAGATATTTCAGCCACTTTCCTTTCTATTTTTTAGGGTATACTCTTGGCCAAACAAGAGAAAAAACTTCAGCATTCAAGACAACATCTTTCAAGTAAGGAAAGAGGATATTAATCTGAATATTTACAAGTTTCAGATTCAGCTACAAGAGATCCAATGCAAGAAAATATGATTTTGGGTTGCTTTGATAACTTGTATTAATTTAAATATTTCTTAAGATTTATTTATTGATTTAATTAATACTTAGAATAATTATATTTCAATTTTAGGGTTTTTATTTCTATTAGGTTTGTTTTAACCCAAAATCAATGTTTAAACTTATTTTAGGCATCAGGCTTGAGCTTAACTGAGTTTTACTTAAGTTTCATTAGTTTATAGTTCAATATGGAATCATTAAAGTTATTATTTAAGACTATATTATGTTTTATTTTGCTGCAAGTTTGAGCGACATTTAGAAATTAATGAAAATTTCAATTTTGCTTAAGTAAACTTATTATTTGCTAGGACAAAAAGTAAATCTGATTTATTAAAATATAACTGATTTTATAATGTCATTTATAATCATCAAATATTAACTCTAGATCAAAGTTCAACTAAACCTAGTTTTTTTTTGTTTTGTTTTTGGAGAAGTTATCATTTTCAGAATTGCGTGACTAGATTCGTAACATATTGATAGTAATGGGATTGACCACACACGTCCTGCATATTGTTTATTCTTTACTTTTGACACCAGGTTTTAAGACCAATGAATAACATCAGTATTGTTGTCTGCTGAAATGGAAATCTATCTTCGTAAGTTCTATGGACAAAATCATAATGACAATAATAATAGTATCCCGAAAACCATAACAAGCACAGCCCCACTAGCTGAGCAGAATGCTGTGCGCATGTAGGGTACAATTATTGTTTTTTATTTGATAAGAAAAAAGAAAAACCATTAGTGTCCTTTCCAGAATTCCAGCGGTTACACATTCACCAACATTTCACTTGTACATGGTGAAGCTTTTGTAGTAACTTGGAAGCCTGACCTGAGAAGAGACCGATCTTGACCTTCACTTGAACATGTATTAAATTTCCATTCAATTAAAGTGCTGTATAATCTGGAACAACAAGCACTCTACGTTAGAATGAGAGCCAAAATTTATTCACTCCATCTTCTCATCAAGAAAGTAAGTTTGTTTGCTTTCCCATCAATCGTGGAGAAAAAGAATTTCAAAAAATATATTATACAAGGTGTGATGACAGCCATTCAGCACATTCCCAATCCTAGAGAAGTGGAACATATCCATGCTCACGAATGTGGGCAGCCAATAAGTGCAATTCTGGATAAATCAACCTGGCTTCAGGATGGTTCCGGTCACCATTAATAAAAGTATTCATGCCATTCTTGAGTTCAATCCAGCTACATCCTGGTGTCTTCTTCACATCTTGTTGCCTCATTGTATGTCTAATGTCTAACACTTCCTGATATCGACCAGCTGCCACATAAGCATTTGACATCAATACATAATTGCCGCAGTGTGCAGGATTGAGCTCAAATACTTTTTGTGCAGCAACCTCAGCTAGATCTACGTTACCATAGAGCTGACATGCTGCCAACAAAGCCCTCCATACAACTGGATTGGTCTGAATAGGCATTGTTACAGCCAACTTATACGCTTCCTCAAGCTGCCCAGCTCGCCCAAGCATGTCAATAACGCAAGTATAATGCTGAATGGTTGGAACCACACCATGTTTCAGCTCCATTTCCCCAAGGAATTTAATCCCTTGGCTTATAAAACCTGCATGACTGCAAGCTAACAAAACTCCCACAAATGTGATCTCATTGGGTTTAAGCCCGGACTTGCACATGTCTGAAAACATATATAATGCCTCATTTCCATAACCATGCATACCATATCCCATGATCATTATATTCCATGATGCTGTGTCCCTATTGCTCATGTTATAAAAAACCATTCCAGCATCTCTCATACTACCGCATTTAGCATACATGTCCATAAGAGCATTAATAGTTTGCAAATTATACATATTTTCACTCTCACCATCCTTGACAAACCCATTAACAATCATGTAGCCATGAATCTCTCTACCATGAACCAGGGCAGCAAGATGAGAGCACGCAGGAAGAATGGTAGTAATTGTAACTAAATCAAGCTGAACCCCATCACCTAACATTCTATCAAACAACCTCAACGTTCTATCATGATCACTGCAAAGCTCGTTAGCAGATAAAATTGAATTCCACGAAAATATATCCTTCTCGTTCATTGTCTCAAAAATTTCTAATGCATCAACAACACACCTACACTTCCCATACATATCAATCAATGCATTGCAAACTGAAACGCAAGAATCAAACCCCATTTTTATCATGAACCCATGAACCAGTCTTCCATTATCGAAATCCCCCCTTCCAGCAAAAACCGACAAAACCCCACTAACAGTAAACTTACTCATCAAAACCCCTTCTTGACTCATTTCCCTGCAAACTCCTAACGCCTCATCGAACCGACCAATCTGTGCATACCCATTAACCATCGAATTCCACAATACAACATCCCTGTCAGGAATTTCATCGAACAACTCACGTGCCTCTTTCATTAACTCGGACTTCAAGTAACTACTAACCAAAGAACTACCCACATACATGTCCAAGTCCAAACCAAGTTTACGCACCAACCCATGAATCTTTTTCACTTGGAAAACCTCCATAACCTCACATAACCCTTTAATTAGACACGGAAACGTATACTTATCCGGCAAAACCCCCGCCTGTCTCATTTCCTCATAAGCTCCCAATCCATCTTGTGGCAACCCATTTAAAACAAACCCGGAAATCAATGCATTATATGCAAAAACATTACGGGCATAATCAGCGGTGCGGTTAAGAACTAAAAGGGCCTGGTTCATTTGGTTGCATTTAGCATACATGTTGATGAGACTCGTGGTGGATGAGGGTGAGGAGGAGGAAAGGCCGGTGATGAGCAATTGGGCATGAAGTTGTTGACCCTTTTTGAGGTTCTTGTTAATAGCACATTGTTGAAGAGAAGCAATAATGCAGGTAGTGATATTATAGGGTGGGTTCGCAGATGATGATGAGGTAGAGAAGTTGAGGAGGGTGGAAGTACGGGTTTTGGAGAAGATGGTTCTTTTCAGCATATGACCATTAATTCCGAACCCAGAAGCCAAAGCAAGAACCAGTCCACCTTGCGAGACGAGACGCTTGAAATTCTTTACAAATGCTTCCACGAACTGTGCCGTCAGATTTGTGGACCAGTAACAGCTTGTAGCCCCGGTGCCACAAGCCAAGAAACACAAGGAAGAGGTTTTTCTCATTCAACAGTCCCTTATTTTCATAGAAGTCGAATCGTAATTTCTCTAGACAGTACTGCATGACTTGTTTTTATTCCAACTAAAAAACTAGCGTTCATTCAATTCATTATACATTCAGCACAGTCGCTATATATATATATAGTTTAAAATTTGTGTGGTTTTTATTAAAAATTACATGTGATAGTTTGAAATAGATCTTATTATTAAATATTTATAAATTAATTATTAATCAATATGATGTTCGATTAATAAAATATTTCTAATTATAGAAACTAAGTTAAATTTTAAAATAACATGTCTAACAATATCTTAAGCATATACAGCTGAGTTTTATTGGGTTGTGAAGGTGTTCACGTTTAAAGGATATATTATTTATAATTTAACAAATATTTATTTCTCTGAAATTACATGTGATAATTTAAAACTTATAATACTTTAATGATTTATTTAAATTTCTAATTCAAAACATTTGTTAATTTCTTATAAACATTGAGAAGACAAATATAATAAACAAAGTATAATTTTTTTAATTTATTATTTAGCACAAATATCCTCTCTTTTTATATTTTGCAAAGACAATTAACATAGTCAATTTATGATGCATAATAATAATAATAATAATAATAATAATAAAATTACTCCATCAAATACGCGTGATAGTTTTGAAAGAAAGTATAGATCATATAGATTTAATAATTAAATTATTTCTCAACTTAATGTGAGGTTCGTTTTTTCTTACAAACATGTTGAATACTTATTAATTATTTTTAAAATATAATTTATATATGGACAGATTTATTAACAAAACAAAAAACTAATTGAGAAGTGAAAATCACGATTATTTTTTACAAAGTTTATTGGAACTGCTTTTGTTTTTTTGTTATTAAATATTTCTTTTTTAATTTCATCCTTTAACATTGAATTTAAGATTAAGTTTTATAATTTATTTTAATTTATTTTTTATAGGATTATCTAGTTTCATGACTCAAGTCACAACTTTTGTGAGTTAACCTGGTTGGCTAGATTTTTTTGTATTTTTTTTTTCAATTTTATCCTTTAATGTTAGGTTGATTGAGAATTAAACTTTATAGTTTATTTTCTATGAGGTTATCCTAATCTCATGGCCCGAGTCATATTTGGTGGTTAACCCGGATTGACTCGAGTCTTTTTTTGTCTCCTTTTTTAATTGATTTTTATTTTTAATTTCATCCTTTAAAATTGAATTGATTTGTAATTAAGCATCACAATTTATTTTGATTTCCTTTCTATTATGTTATTCCGATCTTAATACATAAATTTGACATATTACATCTGGTTGACTTGGGTTATTTTTTTTTATTGATTTTGTTTTTCAATTTCATCATTCAACATTAAGTCAATTGAGAATTGAGTTTCAAAATACTTTTTTATTTGTTTTTTATGAGGTTATCGTGGACTCATGACTTCGATCATGAATTTTACATGTTAATCTAGGTTGACTCACATTGATTTAATACGTTATCATCTCAATATTTTTTTTAAAATGTCATTTAAAATTTTTTTTTAGTCAAACTATTTTTTTTATATAGTTTTCCAAGTTACCTTTGAATTTGTCAAATCAACCGGGTCAATCCTTATGCAATTTTAAAAAACTTTCTTCTTGAAAACACATTAGTAATGCCTAATTTTTTTTTTTTACATTTTTTTAAAAAAATCAATCCGACTTCTAGCGTAGTGTGAGTAAATAATCCAATATCTTTACTAAAAAAACCGGATGTATTTATAGTGCTTCACAATTCACATGAACAATGAAACACCTCAATTTGTTTTTCTAATTTTTCAAGATTTTTTCATTTTCCTTTTATTTTTTAAAATGTTTCTAGCTTCCAAATATTTTTCTTTCAATTTCATACTTCAATATTTTATTAATTTTGAATCGATTTTTTTTTTGCTTTTTATGAGTATCGCAGTTTCAAACAAATATCATAATATTTGGTTGGTAATCAATTTTTGCAAGCACATATTTTTGTTACCATATCATTAAATAAAAAATATTTTAAAATAAATAAATTTTTTAAATTTAGTGGAGTTCATGATCTAGGTCGCGAGTTTTGCGAGTTAAGTCATAAATCTAGGTCGATTCAATGTGTTGTTGTCTAAGTGTTAAAAAAATATATCATCTAGAATTTTTTTTTAAAATCAAACCACATTTTTATTGGTCGTCCAAGTTGTCTTTAGACCTATAAAGTCAATTAAGTTATGTAGAGTCAACTTTATTGCTAGTTAATTTTAAACTTGGGCTAAGTAAAGGTCGAGAGATTTCAAGGCTGACTCATTGGGTATGGTTTAATAACAATGCTAAATAGTTTATATTTTTTAAAATGCCATCTTTCATTTTTTATTATTTTTTTATTAATTTAATCCTTCAATATTTAATTTATTTTAAATTAGGATTCAAAATTTGTTTCGTTTTATTTTATATGAAGTTATCACAGTCTTAAACAATTGTTTTGATATTTGATTGATGTTTTTATTACATGAATATCTATTTTTGTTATCATATCATTAAGTAAAAAATATTTTTTAAAAACGAAGTTATTAAAACAAGATAATGTAAGGGTAACTGTCATAAAATTAATTTTAAATTACTACTCCTAGGTAAATAGTCAGCCAAGTGGAATTTATGATTAACTTGCTAAATCAAATTTAATAACAATACCAAAATTTTATCTGAGGTTGGATATTCTTTTAGATTCAAAGTTTTTTTAAACCTACCCGCAACATATTTCAAGAAAAAAAAACCTAATTAAGTAATACTTTAAAACATGTGGGGAAAGCAGTATAACTTTTTTCACGTATTACTGTGGATTGATATAGTGTTTTTTTTTTTTTGGTTTTTTTCCCAATTTTTTTTCTTTTCTTATGGTTTTTTTTCATAAAATATTTTTTTTTCCCATTTGTTTTTGATTTTTTCAATATATATATATATATATGTTCTTTTATATTTGTTTGATAGATGTTCTTTTTTTGGAGTCAATAGATTACTTTTTAACAATTTCAATATAATACAGAGGGACACCATTGCCATGTTATCAGTGATTATTAATTTGTTTTTTCTGTTTTTGTTTCCAAGGTGAGTCCAGATTAAGATTAGCAAGCAATTAATGTAATATCGAACACAACAAATCATGATGGAGAAAAGCTAAAGTATATTTGATGTTTGAAATTTTGGGTATATTTGGGTATATGATAGTTGTCATGTTTTAAATTGATTTTCACTTAAAAATATATTAAAATAATATTTTTTATTTTTTAAAATTAATTTTAGATATCAATATATCAAAATAATTTAAAAGCATTAAAAAAATTAATTTTAAATAAAAAAAATATTTTTAAATTTTAGACAAATAATGTTTTGATTTAACTGCTAAACACCTCCTATATCAATAAAAATCCATTCCTTATTGCAGCCTATATTCCTGGATTAACTTCTTTATTTTTTGTATTAATAATTAATAACTGATTTTTTTTAATATAAATATTTCAATCAGTTTATACATATCTGGATTAAAAATTAATTACTCCTGCTTATTCATACTATTCATACTAGTACGCGGGATCTTTACCGGTGGAATCCAACAATAACCGGAAGTAATTGGAATCAAAGGCCAAAAGTTTTGGCATAATAAGAGTTAATTACTCATCATGGTTTTAGAAGCTATGTATTTAGTCCCTATTCAAATTCATTTTCAACTTAGTCCTTTCTTCAATTTCATATTTATTATTATTATTTTTTTGTGAAAAAGAAAAAGAAAAAGAAAAAGAAAAAAGAGTATTTCATTATTTTTGCTATTATATGGATTGATTAAATAGTTTCAACGATTTAATTAGCTCATAAAATTCCTGTGTTTTTTCTTCACTCCTGTTACTGTAACGGTTGTTTCATGATTTTTCTTCTTTTATTTATTTTTTAGTAACTTTAAAGCAGCGCAGGTAATAATTATTCAATCGCTCACTTTTTATTTTATTTTATTTTATTTTTTATTTTTAATAGGAGACTCCACAGATAATGGATTAGCCCAATAGGGCTATAAGATCCAATGTACCCGCCCACCCCATTGAAACCAGAAGTCCCAATTCTATCCGAAAATAAAAAAACTGCGTAGGAATCTTGAGCTTGAGATCGAACGAAATCCATCTTGGGATGCATGGCGTGCCGCGTTAGTAATATCAACTGTCTCCGGGCATACCCTCCTTCCACGCCGCGTTTCTCGCCCAAATGTCATCACCAAAACCCTAACTCTCCTCCTCTCCTACTTAATAATCATTCCTTTCCCCCTCCTCCTACCCTCAAACCCCGTCTTCCAAAACAGGTAATTACTAAATATGTACTTTCTTTTTTATTATTTTCAATAAATAATATTACTAATGGAGAATATTGCCCGGCTGTCTCTGTCTTTCACTTACCAGATGATGTCGTGCTCCGTTACTCTTCGGCGCAGCTTTGTTACTGTGAAGTCTCACATGGCCACTGCCGAGGAGATGTCCATTTCAGAGGACCGCATGCTTGTCAGTCTCTATTTCTTGATCTCTGTTAACTCCATTTATTTTACTGTCTTGTTAAAATTAGTATTTTTTTCAGGTATTTGTGCCTCCACATCCATTGATAAAGCACTGGGTTTCCGTTTTGAGAAATGAACAAACTCCTTCCCCGATTTTCAGTTAGTTTGGACTCAGTCCCTTTTTTATTTTAATTTATTTTCTGTATTTTTTTTTAATTTTTTAATTTTTTTGTTGCAGGGAATGCTATGGCTGAGTTAGGCAGGCTACTTATATATGAAGCTTCAAGGGACTGGTTGGTTAGTTTCTTTAATTTCACTATGTTTCGTCCTTTCCTTGATTCTTTTCCTCTCTTTGAATGTCCGTTATAATTTCTTGACAAATGGGAATCTGGGGTTTAGTAAAAATATTAAGAACTTCTGATAAATGGGAATTTTGGATTTGTCAAGAACTTAAGAAACTCTATTGTGCATTGTTGATTGTTTTTTTAAGCATTTCACGAGAGAAATTTTTATTCTTAATGAGTTGTTTTTAATCGTTTCATGTTTCCTGACTTGATTTTCTGTTTTGTTGCTGCTAGCCTATGGTCACTGGAGAGATTCAGTCACCGATGGGAGTTGCATCTGTTGAATTTATTGATCCAAGAGAGCCTGTGGCAGTGAGTTAATAATTGCAGAATTTCAATGGTGTTTTCCTTTTTTGTTGCTACTCTGCTATTGACTTTGTCAATCAATTTTTGTTTCTATGTTAAAGTATTTGTTTCTGTGGTACGGTTGTAATGAAAGTGTTATGATCTAATTGAATGCTGCTAGCTGGGTGATGAGTTAATGTTTTCTTCTGTTTTGAAGATTATTCCAATCTTGCGAGCTGGTCTTGCTCTTGCAGAACATGCATCATCAATTCTGCCAGCAACCAAAACATACCATCTAGGTACGTTCACATATGCTAAATATGAGAGCAAAGATGGGGCAAAGTGCCTTTTCCCTTTCTTTTGAGATGTCATTACAGTCATGATAACAATGATAAGATTCCTTATAATTGTCCCTATAGATTTGGGATTAAATCCTGTCCGTGCCTGCAATGGGCTGTAGGTCTACTACCTATTTTCTTGGGGTCAGCTATTTAAAAGAAACTGCAAAATGACAGTTATTCTAAAACAGTTTAAGAATGAGAATGAGAGATCTATGATTGTCTATTATTGTGGATTGACAACATTGTTGGTTTAAGAATTGTAATTGTCTTGTTCTTTTGTTTGTTCTCTTGCAATAGGGATAAGTAGAGATGAAGAGACACTTCAACCAACAATATATCTGAATAAGTAAGAATTTTCTGTCTGAGAAATAAGGAAATGTTTATCATACCCTCCGTTTGCATTATGTGATTCTGTCATCTATTAATTTCAAATACTAATGAATTGGAATCTTCTCATCTCTTTTTATTAATGTGTACTTCCAGTGCACCAGATCTTCTTTTATTTCCTGTTTGTTTGTCTGGTTTAATTCTTTTACTGTATTTCATTTTAGAATTCGTTTTCAGACCCTCATGTTTATTATTCACATTTTTCAACTCTTTCAATAGGTTGCCTGACACATTCCCTGAAGGGTCTCGAGTTCTTGTGGTCGATCCTATGCTGGCAACAGGTACTGATCTACTCTGATAAATAGGAATGCTGGCAACACTGTGATAAAGTTCGAATTCATCAACGTAAAGTTTTCTGTTGTCTTTCTTTGATGTTGCAACATGAAATAACAAACCATCCAGTAGTGCAGTACCATAATACTGGTTATATAAAGCAAGTAGGATTTGCATAAGCAGTCTTTCATTTCTACTGCAAGCTTGCAGTCTAACCATTATTGCTTCATTGAAGGACAACAGAAATAAAATACGTAGTTATTCCTTCATCTTTCTAAGATATACAAATTTCTAATGAACAGATTAGGTGAAATATTTAGCCATTATCCAGTATGTTATTCATCAGTTATATATATATATATATATATTAATCTTTCATTGCTTAGCTGGATGAGAAGAAGAAACTCTTGATGACTGTGAATTTATCAATTTTCTTATGAAAATATTTCCAATCCTCTCATTCTCCTTCCCCTGCCCACCACCACCAAAAAAATGCTCCATGTGATGTGTAATTTCTTGTGCAATACTTTTGCATTTATTACTAGCACAAAATGTTGCAACTTTTAAGAAAGTTACTTTCCTCAATGGTGGCCTGTAACTATTCATGATTTTGAGGCTTTTTTCTTGATTCCAGGGGGGACGATAGTGGCGTCGCTTGAACTTATTAAGGAGCGTGGGGTTGAAAACCAGCAGATCAAAGTGGTAAATAATTCAATCAGAGATCCTGGTTTTTATTTTAATCAAGTTTGGCACACTTTTATTCTTCAGAAGTAAATTGGGAGGACGGGTTTTGCTTACATGTTATATTTCTTGATTTTTTGTTTGAATGTTTAGCGCATAGTGATTTGCTTTTCTCAAGATCTATTGCCACATCTTGTGTTAAAATAAGATTGGAAATTCTTGTCCAATGGTTTCTCTTGCTTATATGTTCCAAGAAAGTGTTTTGAAGGCCTGGAAACAATAGCTTTAGGATTGGGAATGCCAAAAAAATGATCATGCAGAATTAAAGATAAAATCTCATATAGCATGGAAATGATAGGAAAAGATTCATATCATATAACTCTGTGTTGATCTGTTATATTTAAATGCTTGTTGAAGGATTGTCATTAGTTGTTTATTGTTCTGTTATGTGGACAAAAGTGAGAGCTGGGGGGAGGTAAAAGGGATGAGGACATGACACCGAGATTCGTGAGCTATATATCTGACTCGATGACCTTGTTAATATCTACTTTCTTTTCTGTGCACTTCAGACAATCACATGTGTATCTTTGCTTGCATTGTATTTTTGAGTGAATATTATTAGGTGTCATAGGGTTGCCAAATGCAATTACAGCATTCCATGAAAATGCAACAAGTTCTAATATTATTTTCATTTTTCTCATCTTATATGGGCTTTGCTTTTACTGTTTAGAAGAAAATCTGCTTCAAGATAAAATGCTAGTTGTTCAGCAGTTTAAGGTGTGATGCATAGTGGGTAATTTGGGTTATTGATAATTGTTTGTAGAATATTGGAAGTCTGGTCTTTTAGTCTCTGTTCAAGTGTGTGTGTGTAAACTTCAGTGAGTAGATTGCTGAAGGAAAAACTGCTGTATGACAGATATCTGCTGTAGCTGCTCCTCCAGCCCTTCAAAAGCTCAGTGAGAAATTCCCGGGGTAGTAATAACCTCAAATGATTTTTTTGCAAGTAAATATGGATGAAACATTTGTGAGGCATTTACCGTTTCCTTATTTGGTGATTTTCCAGGCTTCATGTTTACACTGGAATCATAGACCCCACTGTTAACGACAAAGGGTAAGTACCTGTCACCATAATTATACCCAGCAAACAGTTAGAGGTGAAGATGTGTGTTTCACCCTTTTATTAATCTGTTCTTTTCAGGTTCATAGTTCCTGGACTTGGAGATGCAGGAGATCGCAGCTTCGGAACATGAAGTCCAAGTAGATTTTCATGTATGCCTCTAGCCTGTTCTTAATTGTCTTGGCTTGCAATTTTGATTATTGAGTGTCCACTTATTTCAGGACTTAAAAAGGCTTTCATGAGTTTTTTGCAATGGTTCAGCTCATAGAAAGGGGGGAAATTGAGGAATTTTGTAAAAGAAAAGAAAATTGTATTTTAATTGGCAAAAAGTTTATTTGCTTGCTTAGCATACTGTGAAGCCACCAATCAAAGCATGCAGTAAAATCACATCAGCCACTTGAAATCGAAGTCTTAGATAGCTTGGATGATCATGCTTTTTATTGTCACTTCGACTTGTAGAAAATGACTATTGACTTTTGAGTCCTGATTCAGAAGTTATTTTTTATATATATAAATAATTCATGACAAAATGAGTTAATTCAAAAGCATAAGCAGCTTGCAAGCTCGACATTTTAGTTGCAGAATCATTGATCAGCTACCGAATCCCAAAAGTTTAAATTTCCTTAGTTTTTTCAATCGGATCACAGTTTTTCTTGCTTTAAATAATTTTTGTTTAGTGTTTTTGAATTGTTTTGATGTTAAAAAGTAATTTTTTAAAATATTATTTTGATGTATTTTTAATAAAAAATACTTTAAAAAACAATTTCTATTATAATATCAAACACTATAAAAACTATTCAATAATCATGATTATCATAAAGTAAAATATTTGTTAATGCCAAGGATAATAAAAACCTTTTCCTAGAATGTTATTGCTCATTTTATTGAATACTATGGCAGTTTGTTGTAGATGTTAATGGCTTCATGCAGCGATGGCAACTAAATCAACTGTGCCCCCTATATATATATATATATATATATATATATATTTGTTAATATCCCCAGTACCCTCATCCCATTTCCTATCATGCCTTTAATATGGGTTTCCCCAGTTGAATACATATGGGTATTTTTTATTTTTTATTTTTATGAGATGATCATATGTAAGAAGTAACAAGTATGACAAAGATGATAGAGAACGTGAAAGTAGTTTCAGTTACTGCCCCTACCACCACTACCACCAGCTTCACGACCCTCTTCTATGGTGCCATAATCTTCATCAACACCTTTGATTTTGGCGCCATTTTCTTCAATTGGCTTGGACTGCTCGACCTCTTTGCGGTTAAAACCTAGCTTGCAGAGACAAATCGACAAGAAAGCTGCTACAAATGCAGCTAAGAGGCCTCCATTACTGAAACTTGAGAAACAAGGGATATCACTGCCTCTCTCTCTTTGATAGCCAAGTGATTGTCTAAGGTTTGCTGCCAGCTAGGTGGAGCGAGCGCAAACAGCGAGTTTACGATTCCAGGCACAACAGGAGCAAGCCTTGGTCTGTTGATTTTCCTGAGCAGCTCGAAACTCTGAATTGATGGTAAGAACAGGAACCGCCATTTTAATTTCCTTAGTCCAACTTAAGATGACTAGCCCGATCTACACATAATCGTTACCATCTAATCCATGCCTCGAGTTTGCAGCCGTCCATTCTTACGTATTGCAAGGGTCTCCGTCAGAGTTCCAGTTTGCATGCAGGCTGGCTGTAGCGGCCAAGGATAATAGAAAATGACGTAGAAATCAAGGATATATTCAAGAAGACAAACTCAGAGACTTCGCTCAATGCTCCTCAGAACATCCCGCAACAATGTCAGACAGAAGTCATAAATATTCCACGCACGTAAATGAGATCATCTAATAACATTCCTTGGCATGGAAATATAAA